>NW_028241880.1:0-188679 GCF_964263255.1 Lissotriton vulgaris
CTGGTGCGGAAGATGGAATAACACCCAGCAGTCACTGATGCACCTGCTACTATGACAGACATCCTCAGGATGTGATCGAAACCATGTTGTACTAAAGTCATTGTATTTTATCCTGTGATTTCAATAAAAAATATATAAAAAAAAAAAAAACACCCAGCAGTCACCAATACCGGTCGCTTCTTATCAGCATTCTGCATGATTCAGCGAGTGACATTTGTAAAGTACTCCAATAATCACAGGCATCTGGTATACCGGTTCAAACTCAGATTTATTTATTAACAATTATATTAACTACGAGGAGCGCCGGCCGGCGCTGCTTTCATTGCCGTTCTCTGCGCGCAATGGGTTGCGCGCGCATTGCCACCAACATGGCCGCCGCACGTCACGTCTGCGTGACGTGCATAAACTAGAACGCTACATATCTCCCCCTTTTACTGAATTTTAAGCAGTCACTTACAATCATTGTCCAATTCAAAGTCTCGAAATCTGGAAGGCCTTACCACCTGCCTTCCGCTCCTGGTAACCCTGACAGGGCTCTCCGTAGTCCCTTGGTACTGCATTCCAGTACCTTCCATTTTTTCACTCACCACTCCATCATCATTCATGCTTCTCCCTGGCCAGTCCATCTCAGCTCCTTGGCTCTCGCTCGCTTCTTCACCTTCTCGCGCCTTCTCTGCACTTGTTCCATCGTATTGCTCACTTCCGCCTTGTCCCCTTTCCGTGTTCAATTCGTCCTCTTCTTCCCATTGCATTCCCAGTCGTTCCCATCTCAACACCTTGTTGCACCGAGCCATGCGGTCCTGAGACCACACGTTTCCGTCGCTCAACAGTGCCGCTCGATCATACACTTCCTCAACTTGCAAAGGCTTGCTATACTTGCTGTCTCCTTTCTTCTGTAGAGTGGCTAACTTTACTCTCACCCACTCTCCCTTTTCCAGACCTGTCTCTTTCACATTCCTACGTTTGTTGTAGTGGTTGGTGTAGATTGCTTGTGCTCTTTCCAGGTTGGCCCGTACCACTGCAGGGGACCACTCGCTGGTGATGACCTTTTCCTTCCAGATCCTGTTGTCGTGCGTGAAGGGTTCTCGCCCTCTCAATATTTGAAACGGGCTGTACCCCGTGCCGGTGGGGGTTATTCTGTAAGCCCACACCATGTTCTCTAGCGCTTTCTCCCAGTCTTTGTTGCTGGATATGGCGGCTTGTATGGCTCCCATCACTACCCTATTAAATCGCTCCACTAGGCAATTTCCGGCAGGATGGTAAATAGCAGTGTGTTTGATGGTGATGCCGTTTCTTTGCATGAACTTGTTCCACCTTTCCGCCGTGAACTGGGGGCCATTATCGCTCAGAATGGACTTGGGGATTCCTTCCCTTGTGAAGGTCTCTGACAGAAACTTTAAGATGTTCTCTGTATCCATGGACTCGTCCACCTTCAACTCCGGCCACTTAGAGTATCGATCCATAAGTACGCACACATACTTCTGTGTGCCCTGGTCATTCAGGACAGGCCCCAATATGTCTATAGATAGTTCTTCCCACGGATTTGAGGGGGGGTCAAATTTCCCTAACGCTGGCCTCAATGGTTTTAGGGTCTTGTCCGCTCCTTGACATTGTGGACACTCCCTGACATGCCTTTCCGCCCTTATGTCCATGCCTGGCCACCAGTAGTTTTGTTTAGCTCTTGTCTTGAGTTTCCCTATGCCTAAGTGGCCCTCGTGCAACAGGTCCAAGAGCTTGGTGGTGAGGGTCCTTGGGGGGATCACCTTGTCTCCTCTGTAGATGAATACCCCTTTATCTCCTAGCGACAGTTCTTCCCTCACCTCGTAGTACGGCTTCATGCTCTCACTCACATTCCTTTTGTCTGGCCATCCTTGTACAGTGTGCATTTTTACCTCCTTCATATTTGTGTCCTCCTCATATGTCTCTGTCCATTCTTGCAGGCTGATTAGCTTCTCCTGGTCTTCTACAAGAGCTACCAGCTCCTCTCTGCCTGCAGGGTCTTCCTCCCCTGGTTCCATGGCGGCCGCCCTGCTCAAGTAGTCAGCTACTCGGTTCTCATTCCCGGGAATGTACTCCACATCATACCTGAACTCGAGTAATTTTAGAGTCATTTTGGATATCCGGGGAGTGGCGCTGGCATATCCACTGGACGTTAGTACCTTTACTAGCGGCTTGTGATCTGTCCTTAGTAGAAATCGGGTGCCCCACAGGAATTGCCGGAATCTCGTCGTGGCCCATACCACCGCCAGCATCTCCTTCTCAATCACGCTGTATTTGCTCTCGGTGTCCGTCAGCGCCCTGGATGCAAAGCTGATTGTCTCCATCTCACCTCTTCCTCGGTCTTGCATGAGCACGGCCCCCAGGCCCTTGTCGCTTGCGTCGGTCGTAAGTACTGTGGCGCCTTGTGGGTCGTATCCCTTGAGTGGGACAGCTCCTGTGATGTCCTTCTTGATAGTCTCGAACTCAGTTTGCGCTTCCGGTGTCCATTGGAACGCTGTGCTCTCCCTGGTCAGCAACCTCATGTGGTGGGTCTTCGATGCAAAGTGTACCACAAACTTGCTGTAGTACTCCGCCATCCCCACGAATGACCTGACCTCTTCCTTGTTCTTGGGGGGTGGAGCTTCTGCTATTGCTTTTACATTGCCGACATCTTCTGTCATGTGCCTCATGGGACCAGCTTCCGCACCTGTAACACGTTTTCTTGCTGTCGTTGCTTGTTTGCTTCCCTTGCGACCCTGAGTTTCCCTGCCATCTGTTGGCTCCTTTGGGAGTCGGATTCTTGCCCCTCTGGTCTCTGCAGTGATCTTCCTCTTGTACCCTGATCACCATTGTTGGGGTCGCTGCCTCTTTCTTGGTTGCGTCGGCACATCTCCGTGCGAGTTCCGCCCTTTTTACGATAACCAAGACGTCCTTGAGCGTGGTGTCACCGCTTGCCCATAACTTGTCTTGCACGTTCGTGCTCGTGGTGTGCATCACTATCTGATCCTTGATGAATTCGTCTTCCCACAGGGCATATTTGCACGTGGCTGCCAGCTTCCTCAAGGCCGCTACGTATTCTTCTATGGTTTCTCCAGCCCGTTGTTTTCTCTGCTGGAAGTTAAATCTGTCCACTGACACGCAGATAGTGGGGCGATAACGTTCATCTAGGTCTTCCACTGCATGGGCATACACGTCGTCATCGGTGCCTTCTCTCTTTTTGGGCACCAGACTCTAGTAAATTCTGAGTCCCTCCGGTCCTAGGTTCAGCAACAGAATGCGTTTCTTTCTTTGGGGGGTACATTTTTCTTCATTTTCGTCCTCCAGGACCCCTATGAAATTGTCAATATATTCTTTCCAGTCCTCCCACTTCATCAGTGGTTCTCCGGGTTTTGGCAGGAATTGCACAGGTGCTATTGTATACCCCGCTGGTGTGCTCATTTTTACCTCCCTGGTAACTGTCGTGTTGGCGTCTTTGCCGGTGGGGCTACCTGGGGTGCTGTCCTTGAACCCTGTGCTCGTTTCTCCCTGGGGACTCTTGGTACTAGTCCCCACCATTCTCCTCCTTGGTAGCCAGTGCTATTCCTCCCTGGCGCAGTTTCTGGAATGTTGCGCGTGAGGCCTAGCAGCCGTGGGGTATTTGCGCCACCACTCTGGCCTATTCGCCACGTCTGTGGGTAGCTGTGGCACTGCCACGCTCCTCGGATTCGCCGTACCTCCGGTGTGTCCTGCCGTGTCCTGATGGTTCGTCTCTGCGGCAGGGCAATGCAGGGTAGACCTTGCCCGGGTCTGGATGGGCCAGGTGACTGTGTCTGGTTCTTTCTTTTCCTTGCAGCTGCCCACGTGGAGGGTCCGTTTTTTAGGTCTCGCCTGTCGATGCGCATGCGCATCGAGCAAGCGAGAGTATTGGGACTTATCCACTCTTTCCCCAACTTGCAAGGAATCGTGGCGATTCCTTGCAGTGCCCGTGACTTTTAAGCTCAATGCGCATGCGCATTGAGCTTAAAAGCGCGTGCACGTCCGTCTTGGTTTACCCGCTCCGCCCCCTCCCCTTCCCGCCGTCTCGCATTTCCCCTGCCGCATCAAAGGCTTTCACGGCCGGCCGGCCATGCTTTCAGTTTCACGACCGGCCGGCCGTGTGAATTACATTCCAAAGCCCGCTCTCCCTGCTCCGCCCCCTGCTCCGGCCGAGACGCATTTCTCCTCCCTCCTCCCCCCTCCTGGGTCAGGTTACCCTGCTTTCTCTTTCGTTTTTTTTCACTTGCCACCCCTACAGCCAGCACACACATCTGTAAGATGTTGGGAGGGAGGGACTTCGAGCACACTTAGCAGCAGAGCAACTCAGATGGAAATCGTATCGGCAATACGAAAATAAAAACAGACAGCCTTTCCTTTCCCGCAATTCCCTCTGACATTCCAGAATATTCTCTCTCTTAAGCATCCACTGTGGTAGCATGCTGCATTTAGTCCCACTAGCCGTTTACTCCCCTCATTAAAGTACCTAGAATTCTAGAGTTGTTTTTCATTTTGTCAACACAGACACACCCTTTTGGCAAGACCGCATCAACAGTCCTCCCACGTCCAAAGTCGGCTGCATCTGTTGCTTTCCCTATTGTTGAAAATTCATGCCACGTCCAAAGTCGGCTGCATCTGTTGCTTTCCCTATTGTTGAAAATTCATGCCTTAATCCTATTTCACTTATTCATTAAGGGGTTGCAGCGACTTAGTCTTGCAGTACTCACTCTTGCGTTGGTCCTGGATTCCATGCCTTAATCCTATTTCACTTTATTCATGAAAAGGTCACCCCGAGTGAAACGAACGGGACGCGATAGCTACCCCACGGATGAATACGGCTTAAACGTCTGCTGTAGAACATGCAAACAGCAAGCTGGCAACCTCGGGAAGTACGATGGAAGATTATTATTACTACAATAAATAGAATGACTTCAATTCATAAAGGGGTTGCAGCGACTTAGTCTTGCAGTACTCACTCTTGCGTTGGTCCTGGATTCCAGGAGTAAGACAGAGAACTATGGGAGTAAGTCACCTACAAATATCTTTCTGAATATCCCACGATGAGTTTATAGGGACCTTGCTAAGACATATTTTGCAGTTTCATAGTGTAGCACATACTATATGCTATTATTACTCAATTGAAAGAAAGTCCGTTTCTAGACCTCAGATGGATGAAAGAGAGCGTAACACAGCCATTCTGGAATTCAACCCCTCACCCTCACTCACTCACCCTCAACCCCTCACTCTCACTCACTCACCCTCACTCACCCTCAAACCCTCCCCCTCGACCCCTCCCCCTCAACCCCTCACTCACCCTCAACCCCTCACTCACCCTCAACCCCTCACTCACCCTCAACCCCTCACCCTCAACCCCTCACTCACCCTCACTCTCACTCATCCTCACTCACCCTCAACCCCTCACCCTCACTCACCCTCACCCTCACTCACCCTCAACCCCTCACCCTCACTCACCCTCAACCCCTCACCTTCAACCCCTCACTCACCCTCACTCTGACTCACCCTCACTCAGCCTCAACTACTCCCCCTCACCCTCACTCACCCAAAACCCCTCACTCACCCTCACCCTCACTCACCCTCAACACCTCACTCACCCTCACCCTCACTCACCCTCACCCTCACTCACCCTCAACACCTCACCCTCAACCCCTCACCCTCACTCACCCTCACTCACCCTCACTCACCCTCACTCACCCACACTCACCCTCACTCACCCTCACTCACCCTCACTCACCCTCACCCTCAACCCCTCACCCTCACTCACCCTCACTCACCCTCACCCTCACCCTCACTCACCCTCACTTACCCTCAACCCCTCACCCTCACTCACCCTCAACCCCCACTCACCCTCACCCTCACTCACCCTCAACCCCTCACCCTCACTCACCCTCAACCCCTCACCCTCACTCACCCTCAACCCCTCCCCCTCAACCCCTCACCCTCACTCACCCTCACTCACCCTCACTCACTCACCCTCAACCCCTCACCCTCACCCTCAACCCCTCACCCCCTCACCCTCACTCGCCCTCACCCTCACTCACCCTCAACCCCTCACCCTCAACCCCTCAACCCCTCACCCTCAACCCCTCACCCTCACTCGCCCTCACCCTCACTCACCCTCAACCCCTCACCCTCAACCCCTCACCCACCCTCAACCCCTCACCCTCAACCCCTCACCCTCACTCACCCTCAACCCCTCACCCTCACTCACCCTCAACCCCTCACCCTCACTCACTCACCCTCAACCCCTCACCCTCAACCCCTCACCCTCAACCCCTCACCCTCACTCACCCTCAACCCCTCCCCCTCACTCACCCTCAACCCCTCACCCTCACTCACCCTCACTCACCCTCACTCACCCTCACTCACTCACCCTCAACCCCTCACCCTCACCCTCACCCTCACCCTCACCCCCTCACCCTCACTCGCACTCACCCTCAACCCCTCATCCTCAACCCCTCACCCTCAACCCCTCACCCTCACTCGCCCTCACCCTCACTCACCCTCAACCCCTCACCCTCAACCCCTCACCCACCCTCAACCCCTCACCCTCAACCCCTCACCCTCAACCCCTCACCCTCAACCCCTCACCCTCACTCACCCTCAACCCCTCACCCTCACTCACCCTCAACCCCTCCCCCTCAACCCCTCACCCTCACTCACCCTCACTCACCCTCACTCACTCACCCTCAACCCCTCACCCTCACCCTCAACCCCTCACCCCTCACCCTCACTCGCCCTCACCCTCACTCACCCTCAACCCCTCACCCTCAACCCCTCACCCTCAACCCCTCACCCTCACTCGCCCTCACCCTCACTCACCCTCAACCCCTCACCCTCAACCCCTCACCCACCCTCAACCCCTCCCCCTCAACCCCTCACCCTCACTCACCCTCAACCCCTCACCCTCACTCACCCTCAACCCCTCACCCTCACTCACTCACCCTCAACCCCTCACCCTCAACCCCTCACCCTCAACCCCTCACCCTCAACCCCTCACCCTCAACCCCTCACCCTCACTCACTCACCCTCAACCCCTCACCCTCAACCCCTCACTCACCCTCACTCTCACTCACCCTCACTCACCCTCACTCACCCTCACTCACCCTCACTCACCCTCACTCACCCTCAACCCCTCACTCACCCTCACTCATCCTCACTCACCCTCAACCCCTCACCCTCACCCTCACCCACCCTCAACCCCTCACCCTAACTCACACTCACCCTCACTCACCCTCACCCTCACTCACCCTCACTCACCCTCACTCTCACTCACCCTCAACCCCTCACTCACCCTCAACCCCTCACTCACCCTCACTCACCCTCACTCACCCTCACCCACCCTCACCCTCACTCACCCTCAACCCCTCACCCTCACACAGTGCAATAGGTCTCGGAGCATTTGAGTTAGAGCTTTTAGAATTGTTTATGGCTTTTTTTATTTGTAATTCTTTAGCATTGGCTACAGGAAACAAAAATGCTAAAGATTTACAAAAAAACCCATAAACAATTCTAAAAGCACTAACTCTAATGCTGCGAGACCTATTGCATTTCCAATGCTTGTTTTTCCTGTTGTGGTCTGTGGAAATTGCCTCCCGACCTCGTCGCCACTGTAAAGTACTCCAATAATCACAGGCAGCTGGTATACCGGTTCAAACTCAGCTTTATTTATTAACAATTATATTAACTCCGAGGAGCGCCGGCCGGCGCTGCTTTCATTACCGTTCTCGGCGCGCAATGGGTTTCGCGCGCATTGCCGCCAACATGGCCGCCGCACGTCACGTCTGCGTGACGTGCATAAACTAGAACGCTACAACATTCTCCACATTGTAATAAATATACATTACATGACGACTCATGACATACCAATATTCCCACAGCGAATTCAAAATTTGCAAACATACGTGACAAGAATTTCCAATTCTATTCAGGACAAGGAGGCGAGGATTATGCTTTTCTCATTTCTTTAATGAAATGCTCAGCAGCCAATAAAATAACTATAAAACTACATTTCCCATGAACACTAGGGAATAACCATAGAGTCTACAGTATAAAAGGTCCCAAAGTTAGTCCTTCCTCCTCTTTCTTTGTTGAGGAAACGGAAGAAGTCCAGAATGCAATCCAACGAAGACCAATAGGAACAGAACCAAACACGCCGCAGAAATCCAAAGGAACTGGAAGCAGGCAGTAGAAGAACTCTGGGTCCCTGAACCAGGAAAGGGATGAAACTCAGGCGGATGGAATCAGCAAACTCTACTTCTGGTCTGAACCTGAAAGAGATACATAGCCGTAATATCCCAATAGTGCAAGAAAAGTAAAATGCAATCCAGGGGGGGGGGAACAAGGAATAAGAGAGATTTGCAACAGCATCAATACAGAGTACAGCAAATAAAAGTGGGTGGGATAATCCTCGCCTCCTTGTCCTTAATAGAATTGAAAATTCTTGTCACGTATGTTTGCAAATTTTGAATTCTATGTCAGGACAGGAGGCTCCGATTATGCTTGTTTAAAGCTGATCCACCACTACAGAAGCAATATGATCAATTGGTTTGTAATAAAACGTTTTGAAAACTGAATCAGAAGACCAATCTGCGGCCTTCATAATGTCAAAAAGGGTGACACCCATGGAGAAGGCTTTAGAAGCCATCGCTCCACGTGCAGAATGTGCCCCAAACACAGACACATCAATGCCCGCCTCGGACATGAGCCAACGCACCCAGCGTGCCAGAGTAGCTGGAGTGACAGGGCGAAATGGTTTCTGTAAGGCAATTAACAATTGACCCTGCATATCTGAACGTAAAGAAGCAGTACTTACTTCGTAATCCTTAAGGCACTGCTCAACGCAAAGGTTGGGATGAGTGGGAAAAGATGGATACGTAATCAAAGTAGTATTAGACTTAGTGCGTCTAGAAAGATGAAAAGTAACACCCTCAGGCGTGAAACTGCGACCCGCAAGATCTAATGCGCGGGCATCCGACACACGTTTACAAGAGACAAGGCACAACAACATGGTCAACTTAGCAGACAACTGTTTACGGGACAACAACGGATTGGAAGGTCAAGCCTCCAAGAACCGCAAGACGATGGAAACATCCCATAAAGAGACATACTTAGGAGTGGATGGTTTCGAGAGACGAATACCTTTAAGCAATTTGGAAATGAAGGGCTGTTCACTAGCAGGTTTGCCATCAATCTGGATGTGACCAGCTGAAATAGCGGAACGAAAACTATTGACTGTCCTATAAGCCAGACCTGAAGAGGCTAGGGACGCCAAAAAGTTAATGATCAAAGAGACATCCGTTGAAACGGGATCAACTTCCCGTTGAACACACCAATCACACCACCGCTTCCAAGCACCTTTGTATCGTTTATGAGTATTGGGAGACCATGCCTCACTAATGAATTTGGAAACGTCGCTAGAAATGCCTGGGATCGTCCAGCGATCCCCGAGATTCACCACGCTAGCAGCTGGAGAGAGCCGGACAGAATCAGGGGATGTGGATCTTCGAGAGGATCCAGCAAAAGATTCCACTTCTGGGGAAGAAGTAGAGGAGCCTCGCAACACATTTCCAGGAGAACCGGGAACCACGCTTGAGCCCTCCAGAGCGGAGCAATCAGAATCAGATCCGCTCAAAACCGTTTGACGTAAGCCAAAACTCTGGGGATCATCATGAATGGGGGAAACGCATAGCAGAGAGTCGATGGTCAAGCCTGAAGAAAGGCATCCGTGGCTAGGGCCAGCGGATCCAGTCTCCAACTGTAAAATAGCGGAAGTTGCGTGTTCAGGCGAGAAGCAAACAGGTCTATGTGACACAGGCCCCAACGCCGAACAATGGAACGGAACACTCGAGGGTGAAGCCTCCAGTCGCTGAAATCCCGAAGATGTCTGGAGTGCCAATCCGCAATTTGACCCGGAAGATACTCCGCAATAACAGTGATCCTCTGCTGCAGACAAAAATGCCAAAAATCCTTGGCTATCTCCGCCAGCACCTTGGACCGAGTCCCGCCCAGCTTGTTGACATAGCGGACTGCGGACACGTTGTCCATCCGGAGAAGAATGCAGCAACTAGATTGAAGGGGAGAGAAGCACTTGATCCCAAAAGAACCCGCTAGGAGTTCCAGACAGTTTATGTGGAGAGATAACTTCTGAGGGGACCAACGACCCCCCGTCGAGACAGGACCGCATCGGGCTCCCCAACCCCAGCGACTGGCATCGGATTCTATCACTAGCTCCGGTGACGCACCGAAGAGAGCTCGACCATTGCAGGCCTCCATGTGGTCCAGCCACCATTACATCTCCCACCTCACTTCTTCCGTCAGAGGAATCTGATCCGAGTACCTGAGGCCTTTCCGGAAATGCTGGATCTTTAGACGCTGCATTGCTCTGTAGTGCAGAGGACCCGGAAAGATCGCCTGAATGGAAGACGCCAACAGACCTACTACACGTGCCAACGACCTCAATGACACAGTACGTCTGGAAATAACAGAGGTCAATTCCCTCTTGATGTAACAAATCTTTTGGCCGGGCAAGAGGAGCTGGCAAGCGACTGAGTCTATCTTGAAACCCAGAAAATCTATGGATTGAGTCGGTGTCAAAACCGATTTCGGAATGTTGATTAGAAAACCGAGAGATTGTAAAAGACCGATGGACCACTCCAGATGCGTCAGAAGCCTGAGCGGACAATACGCCATAAGGAGAATGTCGTCCAAATAAATATTCAGTCGGACACCTCGAGCTCGAAGATGTTCTACAACCGGTCTCAGTAGCTTCGTGAAGCACCAAGGTGCTGACGAAAGACCGAACGGGAGAACCTGATATTCGTACCAAACTCCTTGCCACTGAAACTGGAGAAACCGACGATGGGGCTTGAAGATCGGTATCAACAGATACGGTCCTTCAGATCCAGACGGACCATCCAGTCCCCTTCGCGTAGGAGATCCCGCAAGAGATGGGTGCCCTCCATCTTAAAGTGCCGGTATACCACCCCTCAGTTGAAGTCCTTCAGGTTCAGAACTAGGCGAGATCCGCCTCCTTTCTTCTCGACCAGAAAGACTGAGCTGGCAAACCCCGTCGGAAGTACGGAGAATCGGAGAAGGGCTGCGAGAGTTGTCGGCATCCGGAGAGGAGAGGCGAGAACCATCGGTGGCAGTAGAGGCCGCTATGGCCGCCCGGGCCCTGGACCCTCGCGTTATGACAGGACCAGTATCTGTAGGAGTGCCCTCCCAGCACATTAGTGGGGTGTCCTTGCAGAAATATCAGCCGGGAGAGGACCCTGATTCATTTCTACTCAACTTTGAGAGAGCTGCCCGAGCCTGTGGGTGGCCAGTGGCCAAGTGGCCATTCTTCCTCGCCCCCCTGTTGGTGGGCGAGGCCCAGGCTGCCTACCAAGTGGCCAATCCAACGGGTGATACTGCATACGCCGACATTAAGAGGATAATACTAGACCACTTGGGCCTAGACCAGGAGGCATATCACTTCCGGTTCAGGAAAGAGAGAGGGGTGCCGTGAGAGACCCCCAAAACGTTGTTCGTACACTTAAAAATGGCAGCCGACAAATGGTTGACCCCTAATCTCTGTACCAAGGAAGAAATTATGGATCGAGTATATCTCGAACAATTCTTGGAGGCCCTTCCTTTTGCGACCCAGCGGTGGTTGAGGCAACACCACCACCTAACTACAGTCAAAGCAGTGGACATGGCGACCACCTTTTCTAGGCCCTTTACGATGTGGGAAAACGAGAGACACAAACCAGTCGTCAAGATTGAAAAGAAACCCCTAAAAGTACCGGAGCCCGGCAAGTCAAGAATATGGAAACCCAAAGGTCCCCCACATAGCGGCCCGCAATGCTTCGACTGTGGCGCCTGGGGCCATATAGCAAGACTGTGCCCCCGGAGGAGACAACCAGAGGAACCCATGGAAGTGGGTTATCTTCCCCGATCTGTAATGTACTCAGCCGAAATGGGACATGCGTTCCGAGTAAGTGTAGGGGTAAATGGTACCTCCCTCCAAGCCCTGCTTGATTCCAGCTGTCGCCAGTCGGTTGTACAATCCAAACATGTAAAGTCCACACAGGTAGTGCCAAAGGAGCATGTTAATATCCGCTGTGTACACGGGGATGTTAGACCCTACCCGGTAGCTCTCCTGCCCATAGAGCCCCAAGGTAATTTACCACATACAATCAGGGTAGGTGTGTTGGCCACTCTCCCAGAGGACCTCATCATAGGGAGAGATAACACCGAGTTTCTGGAAATGTTCAACCAGAGTCTGAAACCAGGGAAAACTGTAACCAGGGTACAAACCCTGAAACAGCCCATCCCCGCCCTAGTGTCCTCAGAACCGTGGATACTGGATCGCAGTTTTCGATTCTCCCAGACCAACGACGCCACTTTGTTCAACGCTTGGGAGGCCGCCGGGAGGACCCAGGACCAGGACCCCGTCCTATACCCCCGTTTTTTTGTGAAGAACGACCTGCTGTACAGACAAGGACAGAAGGACGATCCAGAACAACTACTAGTCCCAGTTTCCTTCAGGGAACAGGTGCTTTTCTATTCACATGCTCATCTGGTGGCCGGACACACTGAAGCAGAGAAAACCACCCAAAACATACTTCGACATTTTTTTGGCCTGGAATCTACAAAGACACCATGGTGTACTGCCAGGAGTGTGAGGTATGCCAAAAACGGAACATGACACGCCCCCCGGCCGTTCCCCTGCAGCCCCTACCCATTATAGGTGTTCCATTTGAGCGGGTGGGAATGGATCTTATCGGGCCCTTACCTAAGACTCGCAAAGGATTTCAATACGTACTTGTAATGGTGGACTACTCTACGCGGTTCCCGGAGGCGTTCCCATTGACCACAACCACGAGCAAACAGGTGGCGGATAAAATGCTGGAATTGTTTTCCAGAGTGGCGTTCCCCAAAGAGATCCTCACGGATCAGGGAACCCCCTTTGTTTCCCGATTAATAAAGGAGGTATGTCAGCTTCTGCACATCCAGCAGATACGAACAGCAGTGTATCACCCACAAACCGACGGGCTCGTCGAACGATATAACCGGACCCTGAAGAACACTCTTAGGAAGATGTTGGAGGTCAACGGAACAGAGTGGGATCAGGTGCTGCCTTTGGCTTTATACGTGATTCTGGGACAAAAACAAAGTAGTTTGGGATTCTCACCATTTGAGTTGTTGTATGGGAGACAACCCCGCTCGCTTTTGGAGATGACCAAAGAGGCCTGGGAGAAGGAGACCCCCGAGGAGACACTGAAAACCCTAGAGTACGCCCGTAACCTACGGTCTAAAATCGGAAAGCTGAGAGATCTAGCTTACACCAATCTGGAGCAGAACCAACAAAAACAAAAGACCTTCTATGACAAAGGCAAACAGTGGAGAAAATTACAGATAGGTGACTGGGCATTGGTACTGTTGCCCTCCTCTACTCAGAAGTTCAAAGCTGAATGGGGAGGTCCCTATCGCGTCATCGCCACTATAGGCAATACCAGCTATAGACTTCAAATAACCCCAAGGAAGGTCCAAGTCTATCACATCAATATGTTAAAGAAATGGCTGGGTCCCCCACCCGTAGGTGTACATCTGATGGACTCAAAAAACCCAGAGAACCCCAGCACTCTAGATCAACTGGTGGTAAAGGAGGACCTGATGGAGGAGGAGAAACAGGACTTGAGGAAAACCCTACAGGAGCACGCAGAAGTATTCTCAGACCTACCCGGGAGAACCACCCTTACCGAACATCAGATACAAACCCAACCAGGAAAGATAGTGAAGATACGTCCCTATCCCATCCCCGAAGCAAGACGTAGAGGGATCAAGCAGGAAGTACAGGATATGTTAAACCTGGGGGTCATCCGACCCTCCAAGAGTAACTGGTCTAGCCCCATTGTGATGATTCCAAAGCCTGACGGATCACGCCGATTCTGTATGGATTTCAGGGCCCTCAACGAGATCTCAACATGCGACGCTTATCCAATACCGAGAATCGATGAGCTGATAGAAAAACTAGGGGAGGCCAGGTACATCAGCACGATAGACCTCACAAAGGGGTATTGGCAAGTGCCCCTTAAAGAAGAAGATCGGCACAAAACAGCCTTCTCAACCGAGGATGGACACTTCGAGTTTACGGTGTTGCCGTTCGGCCTCCACGGAGCCCCCGCCACATTCCAACGGTTGATGAACACTGTCTTGAAGGATTTAACGTCCTTTACCTCTGCATATCTAGACGACATCGTCGTCTTTAGCCCTGACTGGGAGACGCACCTGTCCCATCTACAACAAGTGTTTGTAACCCTGAGTAGAGCAGGCCTGAAGATCAACGCAAAGATATCGAGGATGGCGTTCCAGAGGGTGAAATACTTGGGATATATACTCTGACATGGCCTAATTGAACCGCAAATTTAAAAAGTCCGTGCCATAGCAGAAACTCCGTTCCCCAACACAAAGAAGGACATGAGAGCGTTTCTAGGGCTGATCGGGTATTACCGACGTTTTATCCCTCAGTTCGCCCAGATAGCAGCCCCTCTCACAGACACCTTACAAAGCAGATTTCCGGGAAAAGCTCTAAGTTCCCCTACGCCCGAGATGCTGAGAGCCTTCACCTCCCTTAAGAGTAGGATTACCTCCACTCCGATTCTAACGTCCCCAGACATTTCCCAACCTTTTTCCCTTCACACAGATGCCTCTGCATATGGGATAGGGACGGTGTTATCTCAGATGGGAGAGGACCGGGCGGACCATCCCATCCTGTACATCAGTAGGAAGCTATTCCCGAGGGAGCTGAAGTACCCCACAGTAGAAATGGAATGTCTAGCAATCTGGTGGGCTGTAGACAAGTTGGCATATTATTTGGAGGGGAGACCGTTTGCCCTTTATACGGACCATGCCCCCCTGCAATGGATGGCCCGGAACAAATCTAACAATGCTCGGGTCATGCGTTGGTTCCTGGCCTTGCAACCCTACGCCTTCACGGTACATCACAAAAAAGGTGTTGACAATACAGGGGCGGACTATTTATCTCGACATCCCCTTCCCGAACGGAAGAGTCCAGGAGGGGTGGTATGTAAGGGGGTACCTCTGGTGCCCCCAGGTAAGACTGTAACCTGTGACCCCTCCCTCTTGTTTCCACAGCCCCCACCGCATCCCTCATGGAACAGGTATGAGGAGCGCTACAGCTGTGAGGAGGAGGATACGGACATCGGCCCCTTTAACTGGTACAGCGGGATTGTGGAGGCGGGGTCTGATGCCGCCTTAAAGGACAAAGGAGAGCAGGTACAGGTGTGTCTATACACCGGAGGAGCGGTCAGCAGGAAGAGAGGTGCGGCGTGGAGCAGAAAGGAAGACAGCGAGAAATCGTGGGAAGAGGACGAGGTGCGGGAGACTTCGATATCGGAAGAAGAGAGGCGAGAAGCATCGAGTGCGGAGGAGGAGAGTAGTGAAGCATGGAGAATCGGAGAAGGGCTGCGAGAGTTGTCGGCATCCGGAGAGGAGAGACGAGAACCCTCGGTGGCAGTAGAGCGGGAAACATCCGAAGCATCTCTCACAGAGGAGGAGGATCAAGAGAGAGCAGAGGCGGAGGTCGGATGGAGAGCGGACGAAACACAGAAGCCAGGAGGCCACCGATCCCACGAGCCGCCCAGCCGCTCCCCTGGAGGGGTGTGGCTCACAGAGGTGCGTGCACGTATAGCGAGTTGGGTGGGGAGGAAAGTAAAGCGCAAAAGCCATCCCTGAACCCCTTTTTGTTAAAGAGCACAGAATTCACATCCCTCACCCTCCCTAACGTGTTACGAGCACTGGGTTGTCCTCACTTCCCTCCCCTGACTTACACCGATATTAAAAGCGGCTATCCTGATACATACCTCTCTTGTTTTCCATACCGGCGGTGTCAAGGACAAGACGGAGCCAGAAGGAGTACAGAGAAGACGGACTCCAGCAAGACGACAGGAAGAAGGGGTGATCACCAAGAGTCGCCGAGAAAGAAGCCGTTCCCCTAGGAGAGCCGTACCACGAAAAACCTGCACAGACTTTCTTTTGCAACAAATAAAACCTATCGGTATCATAACAAAAACACGTCTCCTGCCTATCCCTGTCCCGCCGCTTACAATTATGTAGTGTCTTAGGCTTGTTTTGGAATGGTTTTATCTGAGAACACTACGATGCAAGTGTTCTATACTGGGGGTTCTAGGACAGACAGTTGACAGTCCTTCACAGTGGGCATCACCACTGACAGAAATGTAGATTGTGTGGGTAAGTCTACCTCTAGGTCTCGTGCGCATTCTGTTTTCAATTCAGATTGTACGAGGGAGACTACCCTGAGGCGTAGTGTTCGATTTAAGCAAATTCTTTTAGATATAGGAAGTAATCCTTATTTTCTTTATTGTTCTCTTCTTTCCTTCTAAAGTCGTTTTCTTTTCTTCTCATTCTTCTTTTTCTTCTGTCCTCTTTCCCAGGGTTTGTCTCCTTTCCTTTTGTTTTTTTTATATTAAGGGAATACCCATGTAGTGTCTTAGGCTTGTTTTGGAATGTTTTTTTCTGAGAACACTACAATCCAAGTGTTCTGTACTGGCGTTCTAGGACAAACAGTTGACGGTCCTTCACAGAGGCTGCAACTGCTATGCTCTGATGGCCCGGCAACATGAAGAATCAAGAGTTAAATTGACCTACTTCGTGCCGAGTCCTCCATTCATCTACACAGATTACTTGTGTGTGTGAGTTGACTTTTAGGTCTACAGTCTCACTGGGTTACCACATTTCTGTTGTTGTGGGGGTATTGTGTTAATTCACCCTGTTGGCGTTGTGTGTGAGATTACTTTTGTCGTTGACTCACCCTGGGTTTTCACCATGGCATTGTTGTAGGGTAAGTATGTCCTTCATTTCTGTGGTGTAAGTGTATGTTGGTTTTTAAGTGCAAAACCTCTTGAGTCTACTACTGTTGTTGTAGGTGTGGGTTGATTTATATAATCACCTTTTTAGTGTGGTGTTTGTGTTGGCTGGGAAAGAGTCACTCCCGTTCACCACCTTTATTTTGATGGTGGTTGACTTTAGGAAACATCCACTTGTTTTGTTGTTCCTTCCACTCTTGTGTGGTTACAGCACGGTCTTACGAAAGTTTTTTTGTGCACTCATGTTGCCGTTCCTTCCACTCTTGTGTGATCGCAGCATTGTTTTGCTACAGTGTATTTGTGCACTTGTGTTGGCGTTCCTTGCACTCTTGTGTGGTTGTGGCATTGCTTTGCTATAGTGTATTTGCGCACTTGTGTTTGCGTTTCTTCCAGTCTTGCGTGGTTGTGGCATGGTTTTATTTTAGTGTATTTGTGTTGGCATTCCTTCCACTCTTGTGTGGTTGTGGTTTTTATGTGCACTTGTATTGGCATTCCTTCGACTCTTGTGTGAGTGTGACTGTCCATTTCAGCCTGGCCAGCTAGTATGTTTATGGCATAATGGGGTTTGGTCGGTTATGCCTGGTGTAGTAGATGGTGAGCTTGTTTGGTTTTGTGTGGAAAGGTTGAAGATTTATGTCTGTTTTGTGTATAAAGGCAGAGGGTTTTTGTATGTGTAGTGTTTTTGCTTCTTAAAGTCCGTTTTTATCTTGCCTAGTTTGTTGTTTTCATGAATGTGAGCACATGGGTGGGCATTGTCCATTTTCTTAATGTATTATCTTTTTTTAACCTGCAAGCAATTTGTTAAATTGATTGTGCTTTCTTTGCACTTTGTTGTTAACTTGCATGCCCATTGTACTGATCTATATCTTCTTTTGATCTTCACTTGTATTCCCTCAGTCATCTTCAGGCCTTTACAATGGTTTCTCATGTTATTTCCTTAGTGTATACTTTTACTTGGACCATTGCATTGTGTTTTCGTTTACCGTAAAGAAGGGGGATGTGTCATACTTGCTGCTCGGCCAGTGTGAGTGTTGTGTGGAATGTTGGTGTGGATGATGCTGTGGAATGTTGGATGATTTAGGCTGTTAGTTGGTGTATGGGCTGAGCAACAGGGAGGCTGCTCCTGAAGGGGCTCTCTGTACTTCTACTCTTTAACTTACCATCTTAATAAATACTACCGAAATGTACTCTGGAGTTGGAGCATTGACTATTCACAACAGTGTGTGTGTGTATTACCAAAAGTTAACATAACAAAACAGAATGTATGTACAGGTATATACAAGTATAATTGAGTAGAGAAAATACTACAAAAAGTTAAATTATTCCAAAATATAATCCTCTAATATCTTGGGTAATCTTACTGCCCTTCTCTGTGCAGAACCATTTGTTCTTTCCAAATACAGTTCATCATAAGACTGATGCAGCTGTTCCAATTCTTTATGTGACATCACTCAACCCGAAACCATCACATCCACCATCCTCCTCCTCAAACATCAGCTTTTGAACTGGTTTGAGTGTTACAACAGAGCTTTTGTTCCACCAACCCTTGTTCATAACAAGACAGCAGAATTTGTAACTCTTTCCACCTGAACTGGGTTTGAAAACGTTGACCTCCCTTTAGTACACAAGGTGGGTTTTACAATACGTACCCAATCACGAACATTAATAAATTTGGATCTGGCTCTATGGCATGCATCATGATACACCTTTCCTTTAATTTGATTTTTGCTTAAATTAACTCTTGCTTTAACAATTTCATCCCCAGGAGTAATTTCCTCAGAGAGCCTCTCAAAGCTTGGTGTCACTCCTGGTATACATCCCCGCCCCCCCCCCATCAGAAAACAGGGATACACTCCCATAACAGAATGTGGAGTGATGTGATAACTCAACAATTTTTCTTTCAAGAACTTAAAAACGTCTTGTTTACTTTCCAACGCAGTTTGAATGCCCTCCGTAATGAATCTGTTGGCCCTCTCAACATAACCATTTGCTTTCAGACAATAAATCGTGCTTTTTCTCTGAATCAATGCCACCGTTTATAAGAAACAACAACATTTTAGAAGAAACAAATTGAACTCTGTTGTCAGACATACGTACTCTGGGAAAACCTTCTACTTGAAAAAATCACCCAAAAATGTAATGACCTCTTCAGTACTAGGATGTCCCACAAAGGTGTGATATATCCACTTTGAAAAATTGTCAATGGCCACAATTAAAAGTTGTTCTTGTTAACTCCAGTTGTCTCCAATTATCTCTAAAACAAATGTTGAAATAATTGTGATAGGAGAGCCAGAGTCTGCCATAGCTTCCAAACCCACACTTCCAATGTGTACTTCACCTAAAGGTGCTTTGAATGCCATCCCAATATTATTTACATATAATTGTATCAAAGGATCATAGAAAGTGAGTATCAAGTTCTCTAAACTACTCCCCACATCAGCAACAGCATTAAGAGATATATTGGATACTGGAGTCACTCCCTTGCACACACTTTGGAAGTGATCATACTTGCATAGGAAAGACGCGGATAAGGCTAATAAGCTACAGATGCAAGAGTTAGCTAAAATAGAGGAAAAGCATACTACACTTATAATGCGAGGCGAGGATGGGGCATCGACCTTAAGAAAAATGCTTATTCTCAAAACTGAGCTAAATAGCAGGCTCACCCAGAAAGCGGCTGAGACCTTTCAGTCAAGTCGTAATAAGATCTACAAAGACGGGGAGAAAGTTGGGAAGCAGCTTGCTCTACGAACCCGTCAGAAGCAGTCCCTAAATACAATCACCATAATTGAAGCAGAGTGTCAGGAATATACATCGCCAGAAGATATATTAGAAACTTTTAGGAAATACTACCTAGAATTATATCAAATGAGGATACGCTTGATCATGAACCAATCAAAGAAGCCCTGATTGGATGGCTAACTGAGTTTGAATTTAATAAGGTTATAACGATATTACTAGGGAAGACCTGGAAAAGAATATTACCCACACTGAAGTACAACTCGCCCTATCTGAATTTGCCTCGGGTAAAGCTGCGGGCCCAGACAAACTGCCTCTGGAATTATATAAAATTTTGGGAGATATTATAACACCCTATCTATTAGATCTTTTTGTAGGGATTCAGTGGAGCGGCATCCCTCCGGATTCATGGAAGGAGACAAATATAGTTATTTTCCCGAAGAAAGGAAAGCCCCCTAGATTGCCTTCATCATATCGCCCAATTTCTTTAATAAACTAAGACTCGAAGCTGTACTCAGAGATCTTGGCTAATCGGCTCAGGAGGATTATCGAACATCTGGTCTTCCCATGGCAGCATGGTTTTATCCCTGGCAAGTCTACCACGGATCATACCCGTAGGGTTATCATGCTATTTGATATCATGGGTGCGACGGGGGCCAGATGTCGATGATCCTCCTTGATGCCGAGAAGGCTTTCGACCGAGTTTCCTGGGAGTTCCTTTGGGCAGTGCTTGACAAAAACAAACTTTGGGCCATGTCTTATGAAGTCAATTAGGGCAATGTACCATTATCCAAAGGCTAGGGTTCTAGTGATGGGGCAAGAATCTAGGCTATTTGATATATTAAGAGGAACAAGGCAGGGTTGTCCTTATTCCCCGTTTTTATTTGCCTTCTATATAAACCCCTTGATCTTGAAGTTAATGGCAAGCGTTGTAATTAAACCAATAATGGTTGGACCCTGAGATACTAAGATATTAGCATACGCCGATGATGTGGCGGTAGTAACACCTAACCCCATCGAGGCAATTCCTGAAATAGAACAAATCACACAAGCTTTTGGTCAGATCTCTGGGTATTCTCTCAATCGCGAAAAAACAATGGTTATTTGTACTGAAAACATTTGCTTTGAAGATCCTAGGAAGGTTGATAATGCAGTGTATCTAGGAATATGTATGTCTCCTAAAATAGGGAAGATTACTGAACTAAATTTTGAGCCCCTCCTTAAAACCATCAAGAAAGATCTAAAAAGGGTTGACAATCTACACCTCTCAATAATTGGGAGAGGTAACTTTCTTAAAAGGAATATTCTTCCTAGAGTGCTGTATTTGGTCCGAGCTATCCCATTATTAGTGGAAGACAAAATCATCAAATCATTTGAATCTCAAATGAGTAAGTTTATTTGGAACTATGGGAAAGTAAGAAGAGCTTTGAAGTATCCCTTTCTTCGCAAAGAGGGGGGTTAGCAATTCATAAAATAATGCTCTACCTGTGGGCCAACTTACTCCAGCAAATGTCACCGCTATTTAATATAAAAACAACAGAGCCAACCACAGAAGATAATCCCATACCGTCAATCTACAAATTAGCGCTAGGTAAAAAGGCAAATGGCCTTTTGTTAAAACAGGTAGAGCCATCATATTTTAAGAAGGTCAACTTTAAGATTATAAATAGTGCCTGCAGAATCTGGAAGAAAACTACGAGACACTTTAATATTTTAAAAATTAATAAATATACACCATTATGGCACTCCTCCTTGTTGCCAGCACAAGCCAACGATGACATCTCTAGGAGATGGGAAAATCTGGGGGTTTTAATTGTAGGGGACTTCCTCTATCCAGATTCAGCCACTAGGGTTCTGTACCTTCAAAATAATTTTTCAATCCCGAGTACAGATATTTTTAAATTTATGCAATTAAATACGATTCTTAATTTGAAAATTCCAAACATTTCCCTAGACAATATTCCCCTATTGGATTGTATAGTAAAATCCTCAACTAGGATAGGTACCCTTTACGACATATTGGTAAAAGGTCAGAAAGACGACTTGGAGAATGTTGAAGTTGCTTGGGCAAGTAAACTCAATAATCCCAATGTCGACATTGATATGTCATTACAGCTCTTATCTAAACTATTTGTTTCTTCAAACTTAAAAGCACAGCTGTAGAAAACAATATATAATTTGTATTATACACCAGCCAAGCTGTATTCTTGGGGGAAAAAAGTGAACGTAGAATGTCCTAGATTTGGAACAAGCCCTGCACATCTGATTCATATGTTTTATGAATGTGATAAACTAACACATTATAGACAAATACTAGCTGGTTTTTGGCAAGAAGTGTTCGGTTACATAGTTCCTGAATCATCCACTCTATATCTTTTGGGATATGAACACACTAAGGATGAAGAAACATGCCTTTTTTTTGGGTATCACGGTTTCTGGGAATTTTTAGTCAAGAAAAGGCAACATATTCATGTAGAGGGAAGAAGGCCAGAATGCAAGGATATAACATTTGGGAGCCTATAAAAACTTATTCTTTGTGGTTTTATGTTTTTTTGAGTTTTTTTTTTCTTTTTCTGTTTTCTTTTTTAATTCTCCCTAGATTTGACAAACACCTTACTGAACAACAGTACTTGAAATACTTTAAACCTAAAACAAAAGTATTTATATTTCGTCAACATTATTGGGGGAATTTCCTGTGATGTATTTTCCATCATTTATGAGTCAATTCTCAGATTACGCTATTCATACCACACATTTATTTCAACCCGCTGAATCGTGCCAGGTGTGGAAGCAAAGTGCATTCCCATACCTTATTTTCTGCATTCCTTTGCAAACAAATTATTATGTCCCTGCCTCGTTTGGGGTTATTTTTGTGCACTAGCTTTTCAGGGTCTTATACTCTTTAGCGCCATGAAACCGTTTGGTGAACGTGCGCGGTATAAATGCTTTTAACGTAGCGTAACGTAACCCCTTCGATGCTGATGACGAGCTCAGCTCGTCATCAGCCACGGTGGGCGTGTGCGGATGACGAGCTGAGATCGTCAACTAACGCGGCTTTTGGAAAAAAGCCGCGTAGCGGAAAAATAACCGCCGCAGCGATGCGGTTAAGTTAATGTATTGGTAACTAATTTTGTTGCTCAGCTGTTAGGTTTCTCTTCATTGTTGGGATTCCAAAGAAATACATACCTGTGTGTCCCCGATTCAGAATCCGAAATCAACGAATGAATGTGCGCAATCAGTTCTGTTCCCTTTGTTTAATGTCAGCAATATTCCTTACAGCTTTGCACAGTCATGAAGAGTTACAACCTTCCTCTTATTTTCTAAACGAAAATATAAATTAGGCACTCCCGTCCATGAAGCAATCATGGCCTCTAGTGGCAACTTCACTTCATTTCATATCACTATTTTTTTTATTCATCTTATGAAATGGTTGTTCCTTTTTTTTTTCTTCATTAAAAGCGTCCATATACTCATTATACCAGTGATATTCAAGATATCCTCCTTTTCTTTAGAGGGAGATTATTTTTTTAGTATGGACTTTTCCATTTTGTATGAGAAAAGATATACGCACGCAATAAGTCTTATTGTTTGATTATTCTTGAGCAAAAATATTCTTCCTTGGAATCCACTTAAAAATCAAACTCTAATCAAATACTCTCCATTTGTAGTAAACAAATCCAACACGCAACTTCTTTCCCTTTCTTTCTGTCTGCACCTTTTTAGGTCTTGCCTACGCAGCGCGCATGCGCTACATAGGAGGATTCTCTTTTTTGCCCAAATACTTGCACGCTTTGCATTGCTTTCAATGTGCATGTTTGGCGACTCCCTTGTGGGAGCGAGCTTTGGCGACATCTGTTTGTAATTAACTTGGAAACAGATGATGCCCCTGCTCGCTCCCACAAGGGAAACGCTTTGTGGGTCTGTTTATTTTTTTGCTCGTCAGCGCCTCATGTGGCGTTCTCAAAAACAACTTGTTACTTTAATCGTTAATAAAATTGTACTTACTTTTATTTCAAAGCTAATAGATTTGCCTGCGTAGCCCCATCTCAATCCTAGAGCTTTCATCTGCTCCAGACCCCCCTAACCCCCGCTTATCTTAGTTCTACTCTACTTTCTTTTTTACACTTCACCTCTGTGTATAAAGATGACCCCAGTAGTACTGCTTGCTGTACAAGTCAAGTGTACAGTTCATGGCACACAATCCTCCTGCAATTATCTCATAAAATTCGTAGGCATCATTCTTTTGACAGAGCCAGTCTCATAGAAGGAAACATACTCGGTATGCACGGCGTTCTCTTATAAAAAGTGAGGAAATTGATGTTTACATTCCACCGTAAGAATTAGAGGTGCTGAATTTCTTAATGGACTCATGGGCCCCTGTGGTAGTCAAAAAACATAAAAGAACAGCCTGTTATTAAATCAAACCTAAGGGGGTGCAAGCCAACCCGGGAAGTGTCTCTTCTTCGCCTTCTCTCAGTAACTATATTTTCCCTTTTGAGTCCCTGTGCAGTTTTTGTCCTTCTTTATTCTTGAATCCACTCTTCCCTGAAATGTCTCTCTGGCTACCTCTTCCACCTCATCGCTGCCTGTGATCTCTGGCTCGTTCTCTCTGCCTCACAACTGCTCTCTCTGTACCCCACTATCTCTTTTGTGAAGTGTATGTCTCTTCTGTCTTATTCTGTTGCATATCCCATCCCTCTTACCTTCTCCCCCTTGTTTTTGGACCCCACCCGCTCCTACGCAAGGGTTTTTTCTCTCCATAGGTATCCCATGTCTCTCACCTTTTCCCCCTGAAGACTGTCTCTGGATCCCGCTCTCTTCCAAGAGGTATCTTTCTCTTCTTTGACAGGTATCCCATCTCTCGCCTTTCCCCCCTGTACTCCACCCTTTTCTGTAAAAGGTCTTTCTTTATCGTCTCAGCCTGCCAGACTCTCATACATTCTCCACTCTCTCTGTTCTACTGTCAGTCTTGTCTCATCCTGCTATGTCTTCCTTTTGTGTTTTTTACTCTTTCCCCGCCTTTTGTCTGTCTCTATAGCCTCTCATTATCTTCCCTGAAGTCTTTCTCCCAGTCTAAACTTGCCAAGCACCACACATACATAGTGCTCACTCTTGCACAGTGCCTCACTGGTCCAGTCTCAAACCTCCTGTCGTCCCTGAAGTGCCTTACACTCTTATTTCAACATGCCGGGTATCTCTCACTCCCTCTTTCCTTGCTGCAGATCCATCCTCTCTTTCTGTACCCACCCCTCTCATAGTTCTCTGAAGCATCTGTTGTCCCTGTCTCAGGATCTCATTTCTCCCTTCGCTGCCTGTGGTGTTTCGCCATTGCATTCTGTCACTTTATCCGCATACACCCATTTCCCCCGTCCCTGCTTGCCTGTCCTGCCCACCTCATTCTGCTTAACATTTTTAAAAAAGCTCTGACACATGGAACCAGCGTTGGCTGTGTCATTGCATTTTTTTTTTAACGGTACTTTTAGGCATAGTTGTATCCCATTGGGATGCTTGCTATATTTCAGAGTAGTAAACTAGAGACATGCCAGGCTAAATTACTTTTTATTTATCTGAAACTCAACTATTGCATGCCCGTTTTTTCCGGAGTGCCATGTGTAGCTCCTTTTTCATTAAACAAACATTGGGTCAGTGTTTGGCATTCATGATCATCCAGTTGTTTGAGCTATCTTTGTTTTTCTCCAGACTGGTTTGTGACCGCATTGTGTAGCTATTCATGCCCTGGCACCACAGCACCAGAATAATGTGCACCATGGCTAAACACTTATAAGGCCCCAAAAGTGAGACCTACTGGCTATGCCAATGCTTTTTCACCCTGCTGCTGGAGAGTCCGGTTAATTTCTGCTGTTCTGTGGTCTCCTCTCCTCATTGTCAATCTGTACTGGCAGCAACTCAAGTGAACCATCAAGTGTTGATCCAACGGCTGTCCGATGTAGGGGTTACAGGTGTGGCTCTGAAGTGGCTTCGGTCATTTCTCTGCGGTCGGACTTACCAGTTTTGGGAAGGCAGTGAATGGTCAGCATCTATCCCCCTCCAGTGTGGTGTGCCACAGGGCTCTTCCCTTAGCCCTACATTGTTTAATGTATATATGGCCCCCCTGGAGGACGTGGTGGCCCCATTTCATATCAAAATCGTCAGCTATGCTGACGATACTCAGCTGGTGGTCGCTCTATCCCAACTGGTGGATAATCCTGATTCGCTGCACTCCTGTATGTCCAAAGTTCATACCTGGATGTGTGAATCAGCTCTAAAGTTGAACGGTTCTAAGACCGAAATAATGTTGCTAGGGCATAAGATTCCCTCACTCCCTTCGACTATCTGGCCTAGCTGTCTGGGAGAGCTCCCGAGTCCTAAAGAGGAGATTAAGAGCTTGGGGGTCTGGTTAGAGCAAGACCTCTCTTTCAGGACTCAGGCGAAAAAAACGGCAGGAGTCTGCTTTGGTCTTCTCCGTTCAGCTCGCAAAGTCCTGCCTCTTCTTCCTCCGATATCCAGGATGTTGCTTATTCAGGGGCTTATTGTATCAAGACTAGACTATAGCAATGCTATTTTTCTAGGTGCCCCTGAAGCAATGTTTAATAAACTTCAGCAGGTCCAAAATGCTGCTGCAAGGCTGCTTACGAATGTGCCAAGGATGCAATCAGCTAAACCTGCTTTGAAGGCACTGCACTGGCTCCCGGTGCGGGAAAGGGTCAAATTCAAGGCTCTTTGCACAGCGCATAAAATTCTTCAGGGGAAGGGACCTCCTATCCTGAGGAATTTAGCTGTGCCCTACAAGGCTAATAGAGCGTTGCGCTCTGACCAGAAACATCTGCTCCAAATTCCCAGAGTGAAAAGGGCCCGTACCGGCGGGAGAAGATTCTCTGTCAATACAGCCACCCTGTGGAACGCGCTTCCTCTGAGGTTGCGCTCAGAGACTTGTACTCTTTGGTTTCGTAAACATCTCAAAACTCATCTGTTTCCTGCTTGACGTTGCTGAACCGGCCTCTTGTTAATTGTTGGCGCCTGGACAAGCGCTGGGATGCCCTAGGGTAACTATGCGCTATATAAAACTCCAAATAATAATAATAATAATAACTTCTTGTGGCCTCCCTTTTTTTTTTTTTGTAAAATGTGGCCTCCCTTTTTAGGTCTCGCCTAGCTATCGCGCAAGCGATCGATTTAGTAAGGGGCCTCAGAAAATGCTCCCAAAGACCTTTGGAATGCGGTTCATGGCCAGTGCATGTGAGGCATTCAAGCGCGGAGCTGGCATCTGGCATCGGACTTGAAAGCAGCAGGCTGCTTTTGCCAGCACGCGCTCTGCCTCACTTCCTGCTCCCCCTCTTTTTTTTGTTTTTTTATTCCTCATTTTGCAATAGAGTGTAATTGGAGTTATCAGGTACCCTCTTCTCTGTTTTCTGTTCCGTCAAGGCCCATGGATTCGGAGGTGTTCACTTTTCGTGTTTTCAGAGTGAGGTCCCCTTATGTCCTTTACACTTTCAATTTCTAACGGGGGAGCTGCCCATCATGGCCACTCACACAAGCATGTTGTTTGTGTTTTTTATTGCCATTGCATAATCATTGGAATATATAGGCCAGTAGCATGATTTTGCTGTTTGTAATCGGTTAATTTACAAACTGCGATTCTTCCCAAATTTCCCAGTAGTTAAGCTTCCTGCTAGGTTTCCCTTTTCTATCCCATTTATTTATTCTGTTTATAGAAGCCACCCATTCCAAATGTGTGGGGCAACCGGTTTTATCCACTTAATACAGAGTTTCCTACGAGCTAGTAAAATCAGCATAAATAAAAGGTTCTCTTCTTTGGATGTTAAGAGATTTAACCCCTCATGCCTGCTAACTTCGAAGATAACAAGATCCATACTTACAGTTATTGGTCTTCTCAGTACTGCATCTATAATTTTACTCACTTCTTGCCAGAAACCATCAATCTGGGGGCACTGCCAGAACATATGCACATCGTCCGCTCTTGCCATGCCACATTTGGGACATACTTTCATATTTGGGCCGCTGAATTTGGATAATCGCTTTGGCGTCCAATAGGCTCTGTGGACAGTGAAGAGGTGGTTTCTCCTTAAAGTAGCAGATTTCGCAATGGTCCAACATTTGCTCTAAGATACTTGCCACAGGTTTTGGAGATCCAGCGACGGCAGTTTCTTCCCCCAGGTTGCTTCTGGTATCACAAAGTTTTCTTCCCCGGCTTCTATAAGGGCCCAGTACCATAACGCTATTTCTTTTTTCAGCGGGGCGCACTTTAACATGTTTATTTCTATGGACTTGTTCCCGGTGTTTTTCTCTTTTATTGTTTTTGCCCACCCAGTGAGCTGGTAGAATTTAAATTTTGAGAGGGATGCATTTGTGTTTTCCGACAGAGTTTCCCAATCTATTATGTT
Organism: Lissotriton vulgaris; assembly: GCF_964263255.1. NCBI lineage: Eukaryota > Metazoa > Chordata > Amphibia > Caudata > Salamandridae > Lissotriton > Lissotriton vulgaris. The sequence continues at coordinate 28,043 of NW_028241880.1, forward strand.
GTTATCCACCAATAACTGACCCCAAACTTGAAACCCTGCTGTTTTCAAAGATATAGCTAGCTTGTCCTTAAGGCACTCTGGAGTTCCTGGAGAGTCCCATATAGGTGCATACTCACTATAATAGGGTATTTTCCAAGTGCACCTTATCTGATACCAAAGTTTTGCCATTGAGCTCAATGTCTTTAGTTTTACTTTTTTAAAGTACTTAGGTTGGCCATATTTGAATAGAAAGTGACCGGTGTTATTGGTCATTGCTTTTAGATGTTCCGGATATAGATCGTAATTACCCAGCCGAATTCCCATGTGTTTAAATTGAAAGGCCCTATAATATTCAAATAAGTCTGGACTGGCAATTCCACCTTCTGCCTTACTTCTTCGCAGTTTTGCCCATGCTATTCGTGTACTTTTGGAAGCCCAAATAAAACTTGTTAACTCTCCTTGTATTTTCTTCAGGGTTTCCTTCCTAAATTCTAAGGGTAATGCACTAAACAGGAATGTCAATTTGGGTAAAATATACATTTTAATTAGATTAGATCTACCAAGAAATGTCAAGGGGAGTCCTCCCCATGTTTTTAATAGCTTTCTCACCTCTGCTGTTACCCTATCTAAATTTGTCTTGGTTATCTTATCTAAGTTTTTAACCAGCTCTATTCCTAAGTATTTGACTTTTTGACTTTTTCTCTGGAGAAATACTTGGGTATTCCAACTCAAAATCTCTGTTTTGTCTCGGTTTGTTTGATATCCTGATACCTTCCCAAAGTCTTTTAGGGTTTCTTCGATTGCGTAGATGGAACCTGCATAGTAAAAATCATCAGGTCATCTGCATACAAGGCTATTTTTTTTTCCCATCCGCGGTAAGTAAACAGGTTTATTTCGGTATGGGCTCTGAGCTTGTTTGCTAGTGGTTCAATGTATAAGTTGAATAAGAGTGGGGATAAGGGGCATCCCTGACGGGTCCCTCTGTGTATTGATAAATTCTCTGTTAAGTTCCCGTTTACTAGGACCTTGGTTCTGGGTATACGATAGAGTTCTTTAATTGTTCTTTGAAAATTTTCTCCCTGATTATATTTTTTTAATGTTGCGTTAAAAATAAAAAATGCCCAGTTCACTCTATCGAACACTTTAGCTGCAGCTAAGGTTATTATGGTCAGTGGAATTTTTTCGGCTGTCGCTATGTTTATTGACCTGATAAGTTCTTGAGTTAAATCTTGCAGATGCCTGCCCTTTATAAAACCTTTCTGGTCTTCTTTTATTAGATTTCCTGAAATTTTCCCTAACCTTTTCGCTAGAATCTGTGTGAAGATCTTGTAGTCACAATTAAGTAGGCTTATGGGGCGGTAGGATTCACATTTTACAGGGTTCTTGCCAGGTTTTAACAAGATGCTTATCACTGCTTCATTCCATGAGTCCGGAATTATCTCCTTCTCTATATAGATTTTATTTAACAGGTTTGTAAGTGGTTTAGCCAGAACGTCACTTAATTTGGTGTATAATTCATTGGGAAGAGCATCGGGTCCTGCAGCCTTTCCTCTCTTGGGGCCTTTCAAAGCTTCTACTACCTCCTCTTTAGTAATCGGGGCATTCAACTCGTCTTTTTCCAGACTTGTTGCTTCCGGGAATTCAAGGTTTTCCAAGTACTTGTTAAGGTCCTCACTTGAGGGAGATATATCTTCCGTGTACAGAGATGAGAAAAAATCAGCAAATTCTTTCCTTATTACATGTTCTTCTGAGCTTGGGCTTGAAGCATCTTGCGGTAGAATTTTGAGTATCTTATTTCTGCAAGCGTCGGCCTTTGTTTTCCACGCTAGGAGTTTGCTGCACCCCTCTCCAAACTCATAATTGGCTAGTTTGCTTGCTTCCCATCTTTCTCTTACTTTGTTCTCTAAAACACCAGTTAACCTTTCTTCTTTGATTCCCTTATCTACTACCCACTTTCTTTTTTTTCGAGGTCCAACTCTGCTTCTATTAGGAATTCCAGGTTTTTGATAATTGTTTCTAATGTTCCTTTTTCTTGTTTTGTTGCTCTTGTTTTGTGTGTGGCTAGACTGAGTACTTTCCCCCTTACTACTGCTTTGTATGCATCCCATCTGACTTGCTGTGATGTCCCCTCTTTATTATTCTGAAAAAATTCTACCGACTCAGTTTTAAGCTGATCCATGATTAACGTGTCGGTAAAAATAGTTCGATCCACAGTCCATCTCCCTACTGATTGATCCTCACCCAGATGAATTATAAGTGAGACGGAAGAGTGATCCGACAACAGGGCTGGCAGGTGTTCAACTTTGTGCACCTTGTCAATTAATATTTTATCGGTCAAAAAGAAGTTGATTCTGGATTGTATAGCCAGTCTTTTATTCTTGAAGGTAAATGGGTATCTTTTGTCCCCTTTCTCCTTCCATATACCCATCAAGCCCAGATCTCTTTTAAAAATCCCCAGCCACTCCCTCATTTTAAGTAAATTTACTTGTTTCATTGGGGCCGGCGGTCTATCTTCGGGTCTGAAATTATATTAAAATCCCCCCCCCCTAGTGTCACTGGAGAGGTGAATGACAACAACTGAGTAAACAGGTTTTGTAAGGGGATAGGGTCATCCAAATTAGGCCCAAAGTAGCCAGCTATGGTGTACAGGGAATTATGGATCCTTACCTTGGTGATGGCCCATCTGCCTTTTTTATCCAATTCTATGTGCTCTATTTTAGCTTTTACCGATTTCTTAAAAAGTATGGCGATTCCCTTTACCACGCACTCCTGATCTGTGCATACATAGCTATCCACCCAGTGCAGTTTTTTTATAATTCCTTCCCATTCCTCTTTACATAGCGCCATGAAACCGCTTGGTAAAAGAGCGCTGAATAAATGTTTTTAAATTCAAATTCAAAAAGTGTGTTTCTTGTAAGATAATAATCTCACTATCTGCCACCCTCTGATATTCCAAGATTCTTCGCCTTCTGCTTGGTATTCTAAGCCCATTTACATTCCAAGATAGAATATTTACCTTTTTCCCCATCTATTCCCTTTTCTTTTACCCACCGCCTTCCCGTATTTTTTCATTACTGTTTGAGATGAACCCTGATACCTCCTTTTTTCATCTTTGCAATTCGAGGATTTTTTTCTGTATTTTTTTCCCTCATTTGCTCCCCACCCTTGTGCATTTTTTCTTTTGTTTTTTTCTTTATTGTGTTGTACCACAACCCTCCCTGGGGAAGCCTCCCTGCTTTCTCTTTGGGCTTCGTTTTTAGCCCTCTTTGAGCTTCGTGACTGCCCTTTTTATGTATTTGCATATTTTTTGTTATTTATTTGTTTGTTTATTTATTTATTTATTTATTTTGTTCATTATATACCCCAATTATTTTTTTCCTTTCCCTTCTTTCCCTTTATATCTTTTACCTTTTAGTCTTGCTTCATCCTTAGTTTAAAATCTTAGTGTTTTGTTTTCACTGATTTAAAACTCTTCTCTCCTTCTGTAATTTGAGACAACGGGATCAGGAGTGTGCCCAGGACTCACTTCTCACTTGATCCTTCATCTGTTCCAAAAAATTGGCTACTTCAGCAGGCTCCCGTTAGTTATGCATTTTATTCCTCCACATTATTCTGAGGGCTGCGGGGAATTTCATTTGTACTGTGGCCCCTAGACTTTTTATTTCCTGCATATATTGGCCTAATTCCCATTGCCTGTCCTGGGTGGCTTTTGAGATGTCTGACCGTATCTTAAATGTCCACTCCTCTCTGGTGTGCGGGCCGTTTTTTAGTGCCTCACTCAGGATCCTCTCTTTGACTGTGTACGTTTCAAAGTTTATCAACATTTTCCTTGGGTTCTTTCTTTCCTTCCTCTTACCAAAGGGATCTCGATGTACTCTTTGAATATCGTCCTCTAGCCCTTTATCCTTTGTCCATGGAAATGTTCCTCCAGAAGTTGTACTACGAATTGTTTGACGTCTGTACCTTCTTTCCCTTCAGGAACATTTAGAACTCTCAAGTTGTTTTTTCTAGCCTGATTTTCTAAGTATTCCAACTTCTCATTTGTACTCCTATCGCTCTCTTTAAGCACTCTTATATCTTTTTCATTCTTATCCACCTTCTTGTTGAGCCCCTCGACTACCAATTCTATTTCTGTGACCCGGTCATTGAAAGCAATCATCTTGGTATCTAATGCTTCGCAGACCTCTTGAATTTTACTTTGGTTTAGCTCTGATACCGCAAATTTTGCCCTCATTTCTTCCAATATCTTTTCCAGGAACTGGTTTGTTGTATTGAGCGGAGGTGCAGAGGATTGAGATTGGTTCTCTGTAGAAGTGTCACTGGGAGATAGGGTTGATTGATCTACTGTAGGAGGAAGTTGCGGGGCAGTTACATCTTCAGGGGGTAGTAGTACCTGCAATTGAGAGGTAGAGGCCATGGCCTTACTTTGACTGGGTTCCATAATCTCCCCTTCCACTATGGGAGATCTTGTTAGAGATTCTTGTTGATACGGCTGAGTGATTCTTGAATTTTCAGTCAGGGAGACACCTTTCACTGCAGATGGCAAGGCTACCAAGGAGGTGGTTTCTTTTTTTGCTTGTCCTTCTCTAGTTGTAGCCACCCGATTTTGCTCCTGAAGTTTAAAGTAGGATCTGAGGGATGGAGTTACTCGGTGAGGGGGATCCACCGTGCCTCCTATCCTTCCTGTTTCTTTTGGGTTTTTCCTTTTGGTGTAGAAGTTTTCTGGGTCTGCCTTTGATGGTTTCCTAGAATTTCTTCTGGTGCTGCGTGGGGCAATTATTTGTTTAATGGCAATTGGAGTTGGATTGGTGAGCTTGAGGAATTGCTGATTACTTAGGCAGTAACTTGATCTCACTTTCTCCTCCTCGCTTGACGTTGTTTTTACTGTTGCTTTTGAGACTTCGCTTTGTATCTCCTTGCTTTGAAATGGCAATAATGATCCTCTGTCCTCCTTTGCTCTCGCACCACTCACCCCCCCCATTCTCATTCTTTTTTACCCCCTATTATGGCTGGATTTTCTGATTAGATGGGATCAGCCCCTAGGGGCCCCTCCAACCCAGCCAGAACGTAATCACATCCCTCCTCAGGACCACCTATCCAGGCACCTGGGTACCTACCTGAGGATGGGGAACTCGCAATATACAAGCTCATATTATTAAAAACACCACTAAATCTATAGGGATACTAAGAATACTCACTGATTACTAGGGATATCCATACCCTACACCACACTTATATTCACATCAGTTGGTCTCGCGGCCACCCCGACCCAGACCGGTCTACCCTAGGGCAGATATGACACACAATCCGGTGCGTCTACACATGGGCCTGCAGAACCCAATGCTCTCTTTTCCAAACGGTTCGCAATCCGGCAAACCTACACGCCAGTCTCCCACCTGACGCTCTCACTTACGCAAGCCACAATCCTGTGGGTATACACGCTGGTGATCCAACCCAGCGTTCTCACTAACGCCGCATATCAACGACGACCACATTCCTATGAACACCTTCAGTTATATGTTGGGAAGTCTCTCTCCCTATTCACTAAGGGCTTGCTACTACAATATTAGGAGTTAGCCAATTAATATAATGTACATCTTATTCTTGGCATCATAGGTCCACTCACTCCCTATTTATATGATCACCACTTACCTGATTGGGGTTACTCATCCATTCATAAAAAATAGTAACCACCTAGGAGATACATTTACCTGGATTGAACAAGAATATAAGGCACTTTACAGTTTGGTTTTATTAGAACAATATAAACACTTACACAGATCTGTAACTGACAAAGACTATAGATAGAACACACCGCTGAAAGAGAAAAGAATTAAACATACAATAGCTTAGGGAATAAGGACAAGATTAAGGGTGGAGTTCACCTGATTAGTGTGAAGTCTTGTTCTAGCTGTCATCTGGGTTCCTCTCTCGTCTGTGCCTTGGCTCATCTCAGACTCTCTCTCTCTCCTGCACTCTTGGGTACACCTCTGCGCTGATCACTTTGCACTGGACTCCTCTCCCCCACGAACTGTCTCCACCTTCCAGCTTCAATCTAATGGTTCCTGCCGCTCTGATGCTTTTCATTCCACTAGCTTGTTCACTCTGTCTCTGCACCAATGTCCAAATAACTCCCTCTGCTCCCACAGGTTAGTCCACGATCTCTCCTCCGTCTCTTCTAAAAGGCATGACTTCAGACTCCAGCTATTCACACCTCCTCCAACTCTACCAACACTCTCTGCTCCTTCAATTCAAGTCAGCTCTCTCTCTAGCTTGAACCCTCTCTGCTCTGCCAACTCCACTCGACTGCTTGGTTCCGCCACCTCCACACGACTCACTGGCTCTGCCTCTGCACTTCACTGATATAGAATGCTGTTTCCTCATGGAAAGTTCCAGCCAGCAGCTTCCTCCCACCAATCCCATGCACCAGGCTCCTTGCGCTAGACGCTCCCACAGTGACCAGTCTGCTTGTTTCGTCTAGAGACCTGAGCCCGGGAACAATTCCTGATTAGATTCAGCTCTGGCCGGTTCTCTCCGGTTCGCTTAGGGCGAACAACAGCTATAACTATAAACTTTGCCTTTACCCTGAAAAGCCTTTCAGCTTCATCAAGATGGAGTCCCTCTAGCTCTAGGCCCGTAGGCCTGAAAGGGATGAAATGCCCCTTAGCTCTGCCAGAATACCTACATAAACCATACCAATGTGTCAAGTATGTCAAAGCCAATAGGCAATAGACAGGTTAAAGTCAAGAATAAAGGCATATAAAGCAGCTATCCTCTTCTAGGTCTGGAAGAAAGGGCTTAAAAGGGCCAACACAGGCTAAGAATACCTATACTAGATGTGAGCAAGACTAAGGTCTATATCACTGCTAAATACAGCCAAAAACTCTGCCATAACACCCCCTCAGTAAAACCTAGACCCTTGCCTGTGCCACTAGTTTTTTTCATCCGCTGCTCTGCTTCGGTAAGGGCGACAGTCCACTTCACTCCTTATGTGTCTATGTTTTCCCCTCCATGCATACAGGCAAGCGCTAGGGCCCCTTCTTCTTTTTTTTCTTCTATTCTTGAATTATATCCCTTTATTTCTTCACCCCCTGCCTTCTTCTTGCACTTCTCTGGCTATTCGCTCCTCTAGTCTGACAGACACCTTTGTGTCTTTCCTCCCACGCTCGCCCCTCCGTTTTTTAACTCTCCTCCGCCGCCTCCGTTGTCCCTGAAGGTCCTAGGTCCCTCATTTCTAATTCGCCTCTGGCTCTCGTTAGCGCGCTGACACTGCACTCCTTCACCTCCACTCCCCCGGAACAGGAAGGGGATTCTGCTCACGGCTCTCTGGTATGCGCCGAGAGCCTTTCACTCTGAAGCCCACACTCCTGTTCATAAACCGATGGAGTGTCTCCACTTTCCCGGGTGTTAGGAGCAAGGATTCGGAAGCAGACTGCTTTCGCCAGCACTCGCTCTGCCTCACTTCCTGCTCTCCCTCTCACAACAATTAACTTTTGTTATCGCTCACACCCCATATGCTCGTTCCCTCCTACCGCTTTTCTTGTTGTTTACAAACCATTGCGTTGGTTCACTCGCTCACAATTTCCGATTAGAAAACACGTACGCCCAACATGACTGCCCTTCTTCCTGTTTTCATCATTCATTCTTACTGTTTGTGACTAAGAACCCGAAACTCACTCACCCTTGGAACGCGCACACTGTCGCAGTAGAGCGTGCTCGCACTGATATGAGAGCATGAATACTCTAGTATCAAAGCACTTACACTGCTGCACGCCTCACACTGCTGCACGCCTCACACTGCTGCACGCCACACACTGCTGCACACTGCACACTGCTGAATTACTCACACTGCTGCATGCTGCACACTTCTGCATGCCTCACACTGCTGCAAGCCACACACTGCTGCAAGCCCCTCACTGCTGCAAACCTCACACTTCTGCATTGCTCACACTGATGCATGATGCACACTGCCGCACGACCCACACTGCTGCAAGCCTCACACTGCTGTACGCCTCACAATGCTGCACGCCTCACACTGCTGCATGCCTCACACTGCTGCACTCTGCACACTGCTGTATGCTGCACACTGCTGCACGACACACTGCTGCACGCCACACACTGCTGCATGCCACACACTGCTGCACACCTCATACTGCTGTTCACCTCACACTGCTGCACACTGCTGCACACTGCTGCATTACTTACACTGCTGCATGCTGCACACTGCTGCACGCCGCACACTGCTGCACGCCGCACACTGCTGCATGCCTCACACTGCTGTATGCCTCACACTGCTGCATGCCACACACTGCTGCACGCCTCACACTGCTGCACGCCACAGTGCTGCACGCCTCACACTGCTGCAGGCCACGCACTGCTGCACGCCTCACACTGCTGCATGCTGCACACTACTGCACAACACACTGCTGCACGCCACACACTGCTGCACGCCACACACTGCTGAATGCCTCACACTGCTGCACGCCTCACACTTCTGCATGCTGCACACTGCTGCATTACTCACACTACTGCATGATGCACACTGCTGCACGCCTCACACTGCTGCACGCTTCACACTGCTGCACACCTCACACTGCTGCATACCTCACACTGCTGCACGCCACACTGCTGCACGCCCCACACTGCTGCACGCCTCACACTGCTGCACGCCTCACACTGCTGCACGCCTCACACTGCTGCCCGCTGCACACTGCTGCATTACTCACACTGCTGCATGATGCACACTGCTGCAGGGCATATTACTGCACGCCCCACGCTGCTGCATGCCAAACAAACAGCTGCACGCCTCACACTGCTGCACACCTCACACTGCTGCACGCCTCACACTGCTGCATGCCTCACACTGCTGCATGCTGCACACTGCTGCATTACTCACACTGCTGCATGCTGCACACTGCCGCATGACTCAAACTGCCGCACACCTCACACTGCTGCATGCCTCACACTGCTGCACACCTCACACTGCTGCACGCTGCACACTGCTGCATTACTCACACTGCTGCATGCTGCACACTGCTGCACGCCACACGGCTGCTGCACGCCACACAATGCTGCACGCCACACACTGATGCATGCCTCACACTGCTGCACACCTCACACTGCTGCACGCCTCACACTACTGCATGCCTCACACTGCTGCACGCTGCACACTACTGCACACCACACACTGCTGCACGCCTCACACTGCTGCCCGCTGCACACTGCTGCATTACTCACACTGCTGCAGGCTGCACACTGCTGCATTACTCACACTGCTGCATGCTGCACACTGCACACTGCTGCACACCTCACACTGCTGCATGCCACACACTGCTGCACGCCACACACTGCTGCACATTGCTGCATTACTCACACTGCTGCACGCTGCACACTGCTGCATTACTCACACTGCTGCATGCTGCACACTGCTGCATTACTCACACTGCTGCATGCTGTATACTGCTGCACGCCTCACACTGCTGCACGACACAATGCTGCATGCCTCACACTGCTGCACGCCTCACACTGCTGCACGCCAAACTGCTGCACGCCTCACACTGCTGCACACCTCACACTGCTGCACGCCACACTGCTGCTCACTGCTGCATTACTCACACTGCTGCATGCTGCACACTGCTGCACGGCACACTACTGCACGCCTCACAATGCTGCATGCCACACACTGCTCCACGCCTCACACTGCTGCACGCCGCACACTGCTGCATTACTCACGCTGCTGCATGCTGCACACTGCCGCACGACTCACATTGCTGCAAGCCTCACACTGCTGCATGCTTCACACTGCTGCACGCCTCACACTGCTGCATGCCTCAAACTGCTGCACGCTGCACACTGCTGCATTACTCACACTGCTGCACACCTCACACTGCTGCACACCTCACACTGCTGCACGCCCCACACTGCTGCACACCACACTGCTGCACGCCTCACTGCTGCACGCCTCACACTGCTGCAAGATGCACACTGCTGCACGACACACTGCTGCATGACACACTGCTGCACGCCACACACTGCTGCATGCTGCACACTGCTGCACGACACAGTGCTGCACGCCACACACTGCTGCACACCACACACTGCTGCACACCACACACTGCTGCACACCACACACTGCTGCATGCCACACACTACTGCACACCACAGACTTGTAACAACCGGATTCTCAAACCAAGCAGCGTACCAACCGTAGCTAACCCAGTCGTCACGTAACCACACTCTTCTCAGGCCACTATATACATGATATCTAGAATACTCACCTGAGAAGGTGAAAAAGAGCTAATTACAAGCCTGTACAATCAAAGATACCACTAACATCTAAGGAATTCCATATCATATTCTATAGTCACCTCGCTGAATAGCTGATTCTTTATCTTTAACATCACCCGGCGATTATTCTTTATCTTATCTTTAACATCACCCGACGATTCTTTATCTTATCTTTAATGTCCCCCGACGATTCTTTATCTTATCTTTAACGTCCCCCGACGATTCTTTATAGTCTCACGACTGTCTATGCCATGTTGGGTAGCTCTATCAACAATTTGGGCATTCCTGCTTAGGAGCCGATTTCCCTTGCGTATCTACAATTACTTACCAGAGAGGAATCACCCATCTCTCTGTCAGCATTTGGTAAAAAAGGGTCCCGACCTTCCTCCACAGAAACTAAGGGCAAATTATATGTTCTGTCTTGCAACCATCCCTGATCCTGAGTAGTGTACCTAGTTATCAACAGTTACCCGCAAGTGGGGGTGTCTCCCAGCCCTCTATGCATCAGCATCTGGTAAAAAAGGAACCCTTTACTCTCTCTCAGAGACAATAAACAAACAGGATTTGACTGGGGTCTCTTTATTACAATGACAAGGATCTAAATGACTAATGCTCTATATAGCGCAATGATAGAATGCAATCACCAACACATACATTTATATAAAGAACTGAAAAGTTAAGTGAATAATCATGGCATACAAATAAATAGCTGAAAGAAAAGTGATTAATTGTGAACAGATATAATAGAAACATTTTAAGAACACCTCACTGTGAGAAGTTGGCCTGATAGGTAGTGTTTCCAATTCTGGAACCACTGGTTATCAGTCCAAACAAACCCCAAAGATGTCAGGTTGTAAGTCAACCTTGTAGACAAGCTATCCTAGTGGTAGCATGGACTAAGCAGCCTTAAAGGCTTAACTTAAGAGGTCGTGTTAAGCGAGCTGTTTTACCACATACAATCCTGTAATCAAATGAAAGGACACCACACAAGTATATATTATAAAAATATATGTATTTATTTCTAAATTACTCCCCAGTACTCTTTATGAGGAAAGGGGCACAAGCGTTAAATCAAAAGCACTGTTACACATATAAAGTTGCACGTTTATGGATGAGGGCGGGTGGCCACTCAGACCATATATCAAAAAAGTGGTATAAGTAACACTTTACGAACAATGGTTAGGCCTAGGGCCTAGAGATTCGCTGGGAGCAGTCAGGACAAGCAATGAAGAAGTCGGGAGTAGCCCACAGGAGACGGGTGCAGCACGGAAAGTGCGGCGCGCACCAATGCACTGTCAATGGTGCGTAAAAGTCAATAAAAGTGAATAAAAAGATACTTCCGCTGAACCTAGGAACACAAAACTTTAGACACAGACCCTAGAGGTGTGTACCAGTGTAAAGACACCGGCGTTGCAAAGTTACCTCACCCACAGGCCGTGGGTGCACAGGGTCGAAGTGGCGTCGGGTTCTGTCACGCAGGTTCTGGGTGCTTGGAGCTGTTGCAGCTGCAGGCGCTGTGAAGCAGAAGTGTCCGGTGCGATCCAAGGGTGGATCGAAGTAGAAAAGTACCTGAAAGCAGAGGGGACAGAGTCTGGGTCACTCAGCAGTGACCAGGGTGGAACCAGGACGGAACCAGGCAATGTCGGGCGCAATCAGGCGGTTGTCGATAGGCTTCTCTCCGCTGTCACGTGGGCTCTGGGGCATCTGCGACGTCCAGGAGCAGGTCACGATCTGTCCCACGTAGGCTCTCGCCGTCAGCACCGTCGGCTTGAAGATTGTAGCAAACAGCACTTGGCAAAAGCAATCCACGCGGAACCGGGAGATTGCTTATCACTCGAACCAGGAGGGTCAGAGTGGGTGCTCCTTTTCACAGGAGCTGGTGCAGATCTGGAGCAACCAGAAAAGCAAGTCGGATTTCAAAGTTCGTCGGCACAGGGGCCACAAGCCAGCTGGCAAGTGACCGGGCCAACGCGTCGAGCGCACACAAGCAGAAGGGCCCCACGCAGCACTCAGCGAGTGTGGAGGGGTGAGCTTTGGTGCAAGTGGAGCTCGGGGCTGGGGCTTCTCAAACCCCGGTGTACAGCTTCGAGGGTCACTCGTGGGCCGCACGGTCAGCGTCTCGTGGCCTTTTCAAGATGGCGTGCCCCACGCTTCCGGTCGCCTCCACGGGTCTCAGCTCTGCAGGGACTGTGGATCGGGCAGGTAGAAGGCAGGCAAGCTTGATCTCGTTGATCTCTGTCGCTCGAGTTCCGGCGGGAACTGCAACAAAGCAAGGGTCGAGGGCTGGATGGTGCCTGTTTGCACAGGGTGGTCACTCCTTGACCACAAGGGAGATTCTTCAGTCTTCTCACGTCGTGTAGAAAGTCGAAGGGTCCAGATTTCGTTTCTTATGTTTCTTCAGGATGATCTGAGGTCCGTTGGGACTGCTCCCCCTCTTATTCGAATCTAGGGGGTTGGACATCCTGCTAGGTCCCCTCCTATGGGTGGGACCCAGGAAGGGGGTGGTTACACCCCTCTCCTTTGATCCTGGCCGCGCTGGGACAGGGGCTGGGAGGCCCCAGAACCGGTTTGGCCGGATCCTGCAAGGGGCAGCCTTGTGCTCCCCAGGCAGTGTCTGGTTTCATTGAAACCTCCCTACTCCAATCCACTATCTCCTGTCTGGGGTGGTTTGACACCGCCCTGTGACAGGAAACTCTTTGTCCAGGCCTCCTCTGCCGGGTTTCGGTCAGCAGCAGGAGGTCAGACCCGTGTCTGTGGCAGGGGCATCCATTTTGTGGATCTGAGGCTCATTTTAAATCAACCGCGTTTTAGTAAAGTAACATGTCTTCTCCCTCTAGAAGGGTGGAATGCTACCCCCGTCGCCAGAACTGGCGAGGGGGTAGTATTCCAATTCGTATGACACCTTACACGACATGTTTTGATAAAGCCAAACCAAAGTTGCTATATAACCGCGAGGATTATAATGCGCTTAAGAGTATATGGTATGGCATTATCCCGGATCGGCTTAGGGAGTTGTTCCCAACAGCTGCAGACAGGCTCAGCTCACGCCAGAGCACCATCTCACATAAAACCACGCACTCTGCCTCCAGGATTGATGAGGCCTTCCATAGGAGTGGCTTACAGGCTATATATGTGTCCAGATATAGGTTTAGATATAGGTATACTATATCTAAGCAAGGGGTGATTACACCCACTTGCCCCAGCTGAGTGATCAGCCAGTTGTGTCAATTTAAGAACCAGCCAGGGGTGGCAAAAAGCTATGCTTCAGCCCCTGGTAGGCCTTGGTGGCACCTATGCCCTGAGCACCTATAGTGCATGGTACAGGGGCTGACAAGGAGTCCATTTCCAATTGTGGTATGTACCTATAGCACATGTATTATAAATTTAGAGAGAGAACAGCAGGCTGGGGGTCTGATTAGCAGGCCCACAGCCTCAGTAAGTCGAAAACCAGTGAAGCAAAAAGCAAAAATTGGGGTGACCATAGGATAGCAGACCCTACTCTCCTACATAACCCCCCCCCAAACGCAGGGACATTAAACTTAACCTTGACCAGATAAGTCTTCATGTTCTAAGTGGAAGTACCGGGAGAGACCATCTGCATTACCATGGTCAGTCCCTGGGCGGTGCTCCACTGTAAAGTCCATCCCCTGTAGGGAAATGGACCACCTGAGCAGTTTGGGATTTTCACCCTTCATCTGATTTAGCCACAAGAGGGGCTTATGGTCTGTCTGAATTAGGAAGTGAGTACCAAACAAGTATGGCCTCAACTTCTTCAGGGCCCAAACCACAGCAAAGGCCTCCCTCTCAATAGCTGACCAACGTTTCTCCCTGGGGGTCAGCCTTCTGCTAATAAAAGCAATGGGCTGGTCTTGACCATCTTGATTAAGTTGTGAAAGCACAGCTCCCACCCCCAACTCAGAAGCATCTGTCTGTACAATGAACTGTTTGGAGTAGTCAGGACTCTTCAGGATAGGTGCAGAGCACATGGCCTTCTTCAGGTCATCAAATGCCTTTTGACAGCTAACTGTCCACTGAACCTTTTTGGGCATCTTCTTGGATGTCAAGTCATTCAATGGTGTCACAATGGACCCATAGTTCTTTACAAATTTTCTGTAATACCCAGTCAGGCCCAAGAAGGCTCTGACTTGTGTCTGGGTAGTTGGAGGAGTCCAGTCCTGTATGGTCTGGATCTTGCTCTCCAGTGGTTGAACTTGACCCCCACCTACTAGGTGGCCCAAGTACACAACCTTGCTCTGCCCTATCTGGCACTTAGTAGCCTTGATAGTCAGGCCTGCCTTTTGCAGGGCCTCCAGAACCTTCTTCAGGTGGATCAGGTGATCCTCCCAGGTGGAGCTAAAGACAGCAATATCATCTAGATATGCTGCACAAAAGTCATCCAACCCAGCAAGGACTTGGTTCACCAACCTTTGGAAAGTGGCAGGTGCATTCTTCAAACCAAAGGGCATTACCACAAACTGATAATGTCCACTAGGGGTAGAGAATGCTGTTTTGGCTTTTGACTCTTCAGCTAGTCTGATTTGCCAGTAGCCAGCTGTCAAATCAAATGTGCTCAGAAACTTGGCAGAAGCCAATTTATCAATGAGCTCATCTGCTCTTGGAATGGGATGAGCATCTGTCCTAGTGACAGCATTGAGACCTCTGTAGTCCACACAAAACCTCATTTCTCTCTTCCCATCTTTGGTATGAGGTTTTGGCACAAGGACCACTGGGCTAGCCCATGGGCTCTCTGATGGCTCAATCACTCCAAGCTCCAACATCTTTTGCACCTCAGCCTTTATACAATCCCTGACATGGTCAGGTTGCCTGTAGATCTTATTCTTCACAGGCAGATTGTCACCAGTGTCCACCTCATGGGTGCACCAGTTAGTCTGACTGGGTGTGAGTGAAAACAAGTGTCTGTGGGCCTGCAACACCTGTCTGCAGTCCACCTGTTGCTGTTCAGTGAGGCTGCCTGCCAAGGCTACTCCATCAACTGAACCATCATCAGGGTTCTGGGAAAGCAGGTCTGGGAGAGGGTCACTCTCTTCCTCCTGTTCCCCATCTGTGGCCATGAGGAGACTCATGTCCTCCCTGTCAACAAATGCTTTCAAACGATTGACATGGAGCACCCTGTGGGGGCTCCTAGGGGTGCCAAAGTCAACCAGGTAGGTGACTTCTCCCTTCTTTTCAATGATAGGGTAGGGTCCAGTCCATTGGTCCTGGAGAGCTGCTGGCCCCACTGGGTCCAACACCCACACCTTCTGCCCTGGCTGGTACTCAACCAGAACAGCCTTTTGGTCATGCCAGGCTTTCTGTAATTCCTGACTTGCCTCAAGGTTTTTGGATGCTCTCTCCATGTATTCAGCCATCCTGGAGCGGAGACCAAGTACATAGTCCACAATGTCTAGTTTAGGCTTTTTGAGAGGTAACTCCCATCCTTCCTTCACCAAACTCAATGGACCTCTTACAGGGTGGCCAAACAAAAGTTCAAAAGGGCTGTAGCCAACCCCCTTCTGTGGGACCTCTCTGTAAGCAAAGAGCAAGCAGGGTAAAAGGATGTCCCATTTCCGCCTAAGCTTCTCTGGTAAACCTTTTATCATTCCCTTTAGGGTCTTGTTGAACCTTTCCACAAGCCCATTGCACTGTGGATGGTAGGGTGTGGTAAACTTATAGTTTACTCCACACTCTTTCCACATTGCTTTTAAGTATCCAGACATGAAGTTGGTACCTCTGTCTGAAAGAACCTCCTTTGGAAAGCCCACTCTTGAGAAAACTGCAATGAGGGCTTTTGCCACCACAGGAGCTGTGGTGGTCCTCAGGGGAATTGCTTCTGGGTACCTGGTGGCATGATCCACTACCACCAGTATAAATCTGTGCCCAGATGCTGTTTGAGGATCCATGGGACCCACAATGTCTATTCCAACTCTTTCAAAGGGTACCCCCACCACAGGTAGTGGTATCAGGGGGGCCTTTGTTGTGCCACCTGACTTACCACTGGCTTGGCAAGTGACACAGGAGCGACAAAACTCCTTGACATTTTCTGACATGTGAGGCCAGTGAAAGTGTGGAACAAGCCTGTCCCAAGTCTTATTCTGGCCTAAGTGTCCTGCAAGGGGAATATCATGGGCCAAGGTAAGAAGGAAGCCCCTAAACTTCAAAGGTATAACCAACCTCCTGGTGGTGCCAGGCTTGGGGTCTCTAGCCTCTGAATAAAGGAGTCCTTCATCCCAATACACTTTATGGGTACCTTGAGCATTCCCTGCAGCCTCAGCAGCAGCTTGCTGTCTGAGGGGTTCAAGTGAAGGGCAATCTAATTGGGCCTGCCCCAGGTCTGCCCTTGAGGGTCCCCCTGTCCCCAGAAACTCAACCTGATCAGGTTCAAGCTCCTCAGAGACAGTCTCCTCTTGGACTGCAGAATCAGTTTCCTGTGAAACCTGATCCTCAACCTGGGGCAAGTGGGAAGGCACAGCCTTAACCCTCTTGCTCCTTCTCTTGGGTTGTGGTTGGTCTATTGTTTCAAGATCCACCACTGGTTCAGGAAGGCACTTCTTAGCCTGAGACCTTGTCACTGCAAGGACATGAGCTGAAATCCCTAGCATTTCTGCATGAGTCCTGTACTCCACTTCTGACCAAACTGAGCTTTCAAGATCATTGCCTAACAGACAGTCTACTGGGAGGTCTGCACTCACAACAACTTTCTTTAGGCCATCTACCCCTCCCCAGGAGAAGTTCACAACAGCCACACTATGGGAAGTAGTGGAGTTGCTGGCATTGGTCACTAGGTAACTTTCACCTAGTACAATTTGTCCAGGGTCCACAAAGCCAGGTGCCACCATTGTGACACTGGCACAAGTGTCCCTGTAGGCCTGAGCCAGTTTCTCATTAATTAAGGGAGTCTGCCTATATTTGCCCAGGTTACTGGGGCTTACTGCAGTGGGCAAAGATATGTCCACATCATATAGGAGAACTGCCTGTGTGGGGATTCTGACTAGGCCAGATTCCACCTCAGTACCCAGGGTCAACCCTACTAAACCCTTTGGCTGTGTACCACCACTGCTGACTGTACTAGGGGGTGCAGTTGCTTTAGGAGCTGCAGTGGTGGGGACTGGATTTTTCTTAGTGCATTCACTGCCCCAGTGTGAAACTGATTTGCAGGTATTACACCAAGGTTTCTTTGGGCCATCATTCTTCTTTTTCTTGTTTCCATTTTGGGAACCCCCCTCCTTATTGCTAGTTTGGGGGCCTGAAGACTTCTGGTCCTTTTCTTTATCTTTCTGATTCCCACCCTTCTGGTCTGTTTTCTTCTGGTCACCTTGGTTCTGGTTTTTCTGCTTAATCCTTGTTCTGACCCATTTGTCTGCCTTCTTTCCCAATTCTTGGGGAGAGGTCAAATCAGAGTCAACAAGGTATTGATGCAACAGCTGGTTCTGACAGTTATTAAGGATCTGTTCTCTCATCATAAGATTGTACAATCCTGTATAGTCTGAAACTTTACTTCCCTGCAGCCAACCCTCCAGAGCCTTAGTGGCACAATCTACAAAATCAGTCCAGTCCTGAGTCTGTGCTTTTTGGGTGTCTCTGAACAACAACCTGTATTGCTCAGTGGTTAGGCCAAACCCTTCAATAAGAGCACTCTTCAGAACAGAGTAGTTTTTGGCATCCTCAGGTCTAACAGTGAGGAGCCTGTCCCTCCCTTTCTCAGAAAAGGAGTACCATAAAATTGCTGCCCACTGATCCTCAGGGACCTGCTGTACCATGCAGGCCCTCTCAAGAGCAGTCATCCATTTGTGGATATCATCCCCTTCCTTGTAGGGGGGCACAATTTTTGTCAGGTTTCTATTGTCATAGGCCCTGTCTTTTTCTTTAGGAATTTTGCTGCCACCAGTGGCATCTAAGCCACTTATTTTCTGTTCCCTAGCCAAGGTAAGTTTAGCTTGAGCTAAGGTCAGTTTAGCTTGAGCCAGAGCTACCTCCTCCCTCTCTATCTGGAGTTGGACAGCCCTCATCCTGGCCCTATGCTCTTTTCTCTGGGAGGAAGTCATTCCTCTTTGAGATTCTCTTGAGGCACTATAAAGGTGAGAGTCCCTTGACAGAGATCTCTCCCTTCTATTACCTGGGAGAATTTGGTTATGAGATCTGGAGTGGTGCTGGCCCCCTCCATTCCCATGTAGGTCCAAGTTGGCCTGGTTAAGCCTGGCAACCTGTACCTGGTTTCCCACCTGATCCTGATCTTCAGGCTCTTCTACATCAGAGCCTTCCTCTTCTTCTTCCTCCTCCACTACATCATCTTGAAGATCCTCATTCTCAGGGGAGTTTATCCCTTCCTCTGTTTCTAAGGGAGTCTGACTCACCTTGTCTAGGTCATCCTTTTCTAGGAGAGCTACTAGGGAAGGAATGGTAGGGCCTCTGCCCTTTTTTAGCCCCCTGGCTGTGCACAAGGCACTCAGGTCTTTGTGGCTAAGGTTGTCATATCTGGATGTTGTCCCTATAGGATCAACTATTACAGGAGCAGAGCCTGAGGCTCTATCTGTATCAGACATGACTGCTAGTGAGGTGTAAGTGGTGCACTTACCTACACTAAGTGGTTTCCTACTGTACCTTGCTAGTGAGTTGTAGTCAGGGTGTGCTAATCCCTTTAATCTACAACTACTAAGTTCAGTAGAACTTAATATGCTAAGCTTTTGATTTATATGTACCTAGAGGTACTTGATGTGATCTTTCAATTTGATAAAGATTGCAAT
This sequence comes from Lissotriton vulgaris, assembly GCF_964263255.1. NCBI lineage: Eukaryota > Metazoa > Chordata > Amphibia > Caudata > Salamandridae > Lissotriton > Lissotriton vulgaris. The sequence continues at coordinate 47,050 of NW_028241880.1, forward strand.
GGTAAAACAAACAGCAAGCTCAAATCCGCACCGCTGCACACCAATGTGAGAAGTTGGCCTGATAGGTAGTGTTTCCAATTCTGGAACCACTGGTTATCAGTCCAAACAAACCCCAAAGATGTCAGGTTGTAAGTCAACCTTGTAGACAAGCTATCCTAGTGGTAGCATGGACTAAGCAGCCTTAAAGGCTTAACTTAAGAGGTCGTGTTAAGCGAGCTGTTTTACCACATACAATCCTGTAATCAAATGAAAGGACACCACACAAGTATATATTATAAAAATATATGTATTTATTTCTAAATTACTCCCCAGTACTCTTTATGAGGAAAGGGGCACAAGCGTTAAATCAAAAGCACTGTTACACATATAAAGTTGCACGTTTATGGATGAGGGCGGGTGGCCACTCAGACCATATATCAAAAAAGTGGTATAAGTAACACTTTACGAACAATGGTTAGGCCTAGGGCCTAGAGATTCGCTGGGAGCAGTCAGGACAAGCAATGAAGAAGTCGGGAGTAGCCCACAGGAGACGGGTGCAGCACGGAAAGTGCGGCGCGCACCAATGCACTGTCAATGGTGCGTAAAAGTCAATAAAAGTGAATAAAAAGATACTTCCGCTGAACCTAGGAACACAAAACTTTAGACACAGACCCTAGAGGTGTGTACCAGTGTAAAGACACCGGCGTTGCAAAGTTACCTCACCCACAGGCCGTGGGTGCACAGGGTCGAAGTGGCGTCGGGTTCTGTCACGCAGGTTCTGGGTGCTTGGAGCTGTTGCAGCTGCAGGCGCTGTGAAGCAGAAGTGTCCGGTGCGATCCAAGGGTGGATCGAAGTAGAAAAGTACCTGAAAGCAGAGGGGACAGAGTCTGGGTCACTCAGCAGTGACCAGGGTGGAACCAGGACGGAACCAGGCAATGTCGGGCGCAATCAGGCGGTTGTCGATAGGCTTCTCTCCGCTGTCACGTGGGCTCTGGGGCATCTGCGACGTCCAGGAGCAGGTCACGATCTGTCCCACGTAGGCTCTCGCCGTCAGCACCGTCGGCTTGAAGATTGTAGCAAACAGCACTTGGCAAAAGCAATCCACGCGGAACCGGGAGATTGCTTATCACTCGAACCAGGAGGGTCAGAGTGGGTGCTCCTTTTCACAGGAGCTGGTGCAGATCTGGAGCAACCAGAAAAGCAAGTCGGATTTCAAAGTTCGTCGGCACAGGGGCCACAAGCCAGCTGGCAAGTGACCGGGCCAACGCGTCGAGCGCACACAAGCAGAAGGGCCCCACGCAGCACTCAGCGAGTGTGGAGGGGTGAGCTTTGGTGCAAGTGGAGCTCGGGGCTGGGGCTTCTCAAACCCCGGTGTACAGCTTCGAGGGTCACTCGTGGGCCGCACGGTCAGCGTCTCGTGGCCTTTTCAAGATGGCGTGCCCCACGCTTCCGGTCGCCTCCACGGGTCTCAGCTCTGCAGGGACTGTGGATCGGGCAGGTAGAAGGCAGGCAAGCTTGATCTCGTCGATCTCTGTCGCTCGAGTTCCGGCGGGAACTGCAACAAAGCAAGGGTCGAGGGCTGGATGGTGCCTGTTTGCACAGGGTGGTCACTCCTTGACCACAAGGGAGATTCTTCAGTCTTCTCACGTCGTGTAGAAAGTCGAAGGGTCCAGATTTCGTTTCTTATGTTTCTTCAGGATGATCTGAGGTCCGTTGGGACTGCTCCCCCTCTTATTCGAATCTAGGGGGTTGGACATCCTGCTAGGTCCCCTCCTATGGGTGGGACCCAGGAAGGGGGTGGTTACACCCCTCTCCTTTGATCCTGGCCGCGCTGGGACAGGGGCTGGGAGGCCCCAGAACCGGTTTGGCCGGATCCTGCAAGGGGCAGCCTTGTGCTCCCCAGGCAGTGTCTGGTTTCATTGAAACCTCCCTACTCCAATCCACTATCTCCTGTCTGGGGTGGTTTGACACCGCCCTGTGACAGGAAACTCTTTGTCCAGGCCTCCTCTGCCGGGTTTCGGTCAGCAGCAGGAGGTCAGACCCGTGTCTGTGGCAGGGGCATCCATTTTGTGGATCTGAGGCTCATTTTAAATCAACCGCGTTTTAGTAAAGTAACATGTCTTCTCCCTCTAGAAGGGTGGAATGCTACCCCCGTCGCCAGAACTGGCGAGGGGGTAGTATTCCAATTCGTATGACACCTTACACGACATGTTTTGATAAAGCCAAACCAAAGTTGCTATATAACCGCGAGGATTATAATGCGCTTAAGAGTATATGGTATGGCATTATCCCGGATCGGCTTAGGGAGTTGTTCCCGACAGCTGCAGACAGGCTCAGCTCACGCCAGAGCACCATCTCACATAAAACCACGCACTCTGCCTCCAGGATTGATGAGGCCTTCCATAGGAGTGGCTTACAGGCTATATATGTGTCCAGATATAGGTTTAGATATAGGTATACTATATCTAAGCAAGGGGTGATTACACCCACTTGCCCCAGCTGAGTGATCAGCCAGTTGTGTCAATTTAAGAACCAGCCAGGGGTGGCAAAAAGCTATGCTTCAGCCCCTGGTAGGCCTTGGTGGCACCTATGCCCTGAGCACCTATAGTGCATGGTACAGGGGCTGACAAGGAGTCCATTTCCAATTGTGGTATGTACCTATAGCACATGTATTATAAATTTAGAGAGAGAACAGCAGGCTGGGGGTCTGATTAGCAGGCCCACAGCCTCAGTAAGTCGAAAACCAGTGAAGCAAAAAGCAAAAATTGGGGTGACCATAGGATAGCAGACCCTACTCTCCTACACTACCTACAATATCATTATCATCTACGCCAGCTCGTAATACATGGTAACACCATCACCTTTCCCACAAGCCACTTAAATCCTTGGTGTGTAGCTATTGGTGTAACAATAGCCCCTGCAGCACCTATGGTGTGGAGGGCCCCGGATTTCAGGCTGCCCCCTCCTGTACTGAGCACAGGCAGTGAGGTCCCTGTCCTTAAAGCTACTGACTGGGTTCAGGGCATCAGGGGACCCCTCAGTGAAATTGGCAGGAGGGCCCCCTTAGGTTTCAGTACGCCACTAGCTGGGAGGAGGGGGGCTTGAATCCTCTGTTGCCTGTTATGCTGATCGATGGATGTTGCTTCTTTATGTCAGCTGATCGGAGGTACCGCCTTGTTTCGGCTTCGCTCGTGGCAGACAGCTGACTGGGCGCCTCCGTGTCAGTGGCATAGCTAGGGTGGAGCGGTGGGGGCGGTCTGCCCCAGGCGGCACGATTTTGAGGGTGGCCGCCGCACGGCACTGCTGCACGCCTCACACTGCTGCATGCTGCACACTGCTGCATTACTCACACTACTGCATGATGCACACTGCTGCACGCCTCACACTGCTGCATGCCTCACACTGCTGCACGCCTCACACTGCTGCATACCTCACACTGCTGCACGCCACACTGCTGCACGCCCCACACTGCTGCACGCCTCACACTGCTGCACGCCTCACACTGCTGCACGCCTCACACTGCTGCCCGCTGCACACTGCTGCATTACTCACACTGCTGCATGCTGCACACTGCTGCAGGGCATATTACTGCACACCCCACACTGCTGCATGCCAAACAAACTGCTGCACAGCTCACACTGCTGCACACCTCACACTGCTGCACGCCTCACACTGCTGCATGCCTCACACTGCTGCATGCTGCACACTGCTGCATTACTCACACTGCTGCATGCTGCACACTGCCGCATTACTCAAACTGCCGCACACCTCACACTGCTGCATGCCTCACACTGCTGCACACCTCACACTGCTGCACGCTGCACACTGCTGCATTACTCACACTGCTGCATGCTGCACACTGCTGCACGCCACACACTGCTGCACGCCACACACTGCTGCACGCCACACACTGCTGCACGCTTCACACTGCTGCACACCTCACACTGCTGCATGCCTCACACTGCTGCACGCCTCACACTGCTACATGCCTCACACTGCTGCACGCTGCACACTACTGCACACCTCACACTGCTGCACGCCTCACACTGCTGCCCGCTGCACACTGCTGCATTACTCACACTGCTGCAGGCTGCACACTGCTGCATTACTCACACTGCTGCATGCTGCACACTGCACACTGCTGCATGCCTCACACTGCTGCATGCCACACACTGCTGCACGCCACACACTGCTGCACATTGCTGCATTACTCACACTGCTGCACGCTGCACACTGCTGTATTACTCACACTGCTGCATTACTCACACTGCTGCATGCTGCACACTGCTGCACGCCTCACACTGCTACACAACACAATGCTGCACGCCTCACACTGCTGCACGCCTCACACTGCTGCACGCCTCACACTGCTGCACGCCAAACTGCTGCATGCCTCACACTGCTGCACGCCTCACACTGCTGCACGCCACACTGCTGCTCACTGCTGCATCACTCACACTGCTGCATGCTGCACACTGCTGCACGGCACACTACTGCACGCCTCACACTGCTGCATGCCACACACTGCTCCACCCCTCACACTGCTGCACGCCGCACACTGCTGCATTACTCCAACTGCTGCATGCTGCACACTGCCGCACGACTCACATTGCTGCAAGCCTCACACTGCTGCAAGCCTCACACTGCTGCATGCTTCACACTGCTGCACGCCTCACACTGCTGCACGCCTCAAACTGCTGCACGCTGTACACTGCTGCATTACTCACACTGCTGCACACCTCACACTGCTGCACACCTCACACTGCTGCACGCCTCACACTGCTGCACACCACACTGCTGCACGACTCACACTGCTGCACGCCTCACACTGCTGCACGCCTCACACTGCTGCAAGATGCACACTGCTGCATTACTCAAACTGCTGCATGCTGCACACTGCTTCACGACACACTGCTGCACGACACACTGCTGCATGCCACACACTGCTGCATGCTGCACACTGCTGCACGACACAATGCTGCACGCCACACACTGCTGCACACCACACACTGCTGCGCACCACACACTGCTGCACACCACACACTGCTGCATGCCACACACTACTGCACACCACACACTTGTAACAACCGGATTCTCAAACCAAGCAGTGTACCAACCCTAGCTAACCCAGTCGTCACGTAACCACACTCTTCTCAGGCCACTATATACATGATATCTAGAATACTCACCTGAGAAGGTGAAAAAGAGCTATTTACAAGCCTGTACAATCAAAGATACCACTAACATCTAAGGAATTCCATATCATATTCTATAGTCACCTGACTGAATAGCTGATTCTTTATCTTTAACGTCACCCGACGATTATTCTTTATCTTATCTTTAACATCACCCGACGATTCTTTATCTTATCTTTAACGTCCCCCGATGATTCTTTATCTTATCTTTAACGTCCCCCGACGATTCTTTATCTTATCTCTAACGCCCCTCGACGATTCTTTCTTATCTTTAACTTCACCCGATGATTCTTTATCTTATCTTTAACGTCACCCGACGATTCTTTATAGTCTCACGACTGTCTATGCCATGTTGGGTAGCTCTATCAACAATTTGGGCATTCTTGCTTAGGAGCTGATTTCCCTTCCGTATCTACAATTACTTACCAGAGAAGAATCACCCATCTCTCTGTCAGCATTTGGTAAAAAAGGGTCCCGACCTTCCTCCACAGAAACTAAGGGCAAATTATATGTTCTGTCTTGCAACCATCCCTGATCCTGAGTAGTGTACCTAGTTATCAACAGTTACCCGCAAGTGGGGGTGTCTCCCAGCCCTCTATACATCAGCATCTGGTTAAAAAGGAACCCTTTACTCTCTCTCAGAGACAATAAACAATCAGGATTTGACTGTGGTCTCTTTATTACAATGACAAGGATCTAAATGACTAATGCTCTATATAGCGCAATGATAGAATGCAATCACCAACACATACATTTATATAAAGAACTGAAAAGTAAAGTGAATAATCATGGCATACAAATAAATAGCTGAAAGAAAAGTGATTAATTATGAACAGATATAATAGAAACATTTTAAGAACACCTCACCCTATTAAGAAGGGTCCAACTCTCTGTCCCTCTCTGGTGGAATTAGGACTCTATCCATCACCATGGCACCACCACCAACGGGCCAACTTCTGATGTTCATCATGGTCTCTGCACTCCACTGGCTCCAACTGCACTCTAACTCTTCCAGTCGACTCCCAACTGACTTCTTCATTGACTGACAGCTTCACCGCTCAAATCCATCTGACTTCTCTCTTCAGTTCCAAAAACCATCTGACTGGTAACTGCTCCACAGCTCAGCTGTCCAACTCACAGCTCCAGCTCTCAGCTCCAGCTCTGCAAACCAACTGACTTCTTCAATTCCAAAAACCATCTGACTTCTCTCTTCAGTTCCATCTGACCGCTCTCTTCAGTTCCAAAAACCATCTGACCTCTCCACTGCTGTAAACCATCTGACTACTCTGCTCTTCTGTTCTCTGATAATATGGGAGGTTCTCTGCTCATGGAAATTTCCAGCAAGCACCCGGCCTCCCACCGAATTCCTGTGCCAACCCCCGCTCCCTGCTCTCCCACAGTGGCCAGCTGTAGTTGCGTCTAAAGCCCAGGTAAAAACACATTCCTTCGATAAGGGCCGTTCCTCACCGGTTTCTAACTAGTGAATAACAACTCAACTCTAAATATCACTTCTGACCTACAAGCGCCTCAGACAACTGAGGCAGGAAGACAAGATGGCTGCTCTCTAGTTTAGGCCTTTAGGCCCGAAAAGAGGCAAAATAGGCATAGAATCATGCCAAAGCCAATAGGCAAACCCTACAAACAGGCTAAAATAAAGGATTCATAGCAATATACTGACATGGCAGTGGACCATAGTCATTACCAATCCAAATAGGGCAAATTATCCTGTTGCTACAACACTGCTTCATTACTCACACTGCTGCATGCTGCACACTGCTGCACAACACAATGCGGCACGGCTCACACTGCTGCACACCACACAGAGCTGCACGCCACACACTGCTGCACGCCACACACTGCTGCACGCCACACACTGCTGCACAGCTCACACTGCTGCACAGCTCACACTGCTGCAAGCCACACTGCTACACACCACACTGCTGCACGCCTCACACTACTGCACACCTCACACTGCTGCACACTGCTGCATTACTCACACTACTGCATGCTGTACACTGCTGCACAACACACTGCTGCACGCCACACACTGCTGCACGCCACACACTGCTGCACACTTCTGCATTACTCACACTGCTGCATGCTGCAAACTGCTGCAGGACACAATGCTGCATGCCACACACTGCTGCACGCCACACACTGCTGCATGCCACACACTGCTGCACGCCACACACTGCTGCACGCCACACACTGCTGCATGCCACACACTGCTGCATGCCTCACACTGCTGCACGCCACACACTGCTGCACGCCACACACTGCTGCACACCACACACTGCTGCACGCCACACACTGCTGCACGCCTCACACTACTGCACGCCGCACACTGCTGCACGCTGCTGCACGCTGCTGCATGCTGCACACTGCTGCATTACTCACACTGCCGCACGACTCACACTGCTGCACGCCTCACACTGCTGCACGCTGCAGCATTACTCACACTGCTGCACGCCACACAGTGCTGCACGCCTCACACTGCTGCACACCTCACACTGCTGAACGCCACACAACACCACCAAATCACTCTGGACACCACCATATCACTCTAGGACACCACCATATCACTCTAGGACACCACCACATCACTCAGGGACACCACCACATCACTCAGGGACACCGCCACATCACTCAGGGACACCACCACATCACTCAGGGACACCACCACATCACTCACAGACACCACCACATCACTCAGGAACACCACCACATCACTCAGGAACACCACCACATCACTCAGGGACACCACCACATCACTCAGGGACACCACCACATCACTCTGGGACACCACGACATCACTCAGGGACACCACCACATCACTCTGGGACACCACCACATCACACAGCCCAACCACATCATCACTCAGCACCACAGCAGCATCACTCAGCACCACAACAGCACTGTCCTTGCTTGCTACCAACAAGCATTGCCATTGCCAATAGGACTCGCATTAGGAAAGTGTAAGATATTGGCTTTGTGCATAACAATGCTATTAATTTATATATTTTCAAAGCCAACACATATGAAAAAAAAAATCATTTACAATACCAATAGCTCAAACTTTTCTAATGCGAGACCTTTTGCATTGCAAATGCTTGTTCAAGATGGTTCTCCGGTCCTTCCTCATTCCCTACTCCTTATGCGAGCTGGGAGGAGAGTTGCTTGTCAGCTCCACCGCCTGCTTTGTCGGTTGATGGACACAGCTTCCTGGGCGTCAGCTGTTTGGAGGTGCCGCCTTCTCGCTTAGGCTTTCCTCACAGGCAGACAGCAGATTGGGCGCCTCTGCGTCTCTTCACCTTTCAACCCTGCTCAGCGAGACAGAAGTTAGCTGGGAGCAGTGGTGTAAACAACACCCTCGCAGCCCCCGCAGTGCGCGGGCCCCCACTCTTCTGTATATGAAGGGGGGCCCCCCAGCTTGTTTGTCTATGGAGTGTGTCTTTTCATCTGTACAGCAGATGCAGTTTGCAGCCTGCTTTGAGCTGCTCTGTGCTGACACGGCTGACTCAGAAGGTGAAGAGAAACAAAATAACAACTTGTGTTTCTCTTTCACTCCGAGCCTGCCAGGCCCCTTACAAGAGCAGATACCCCCCTCCCCCTCGCAGAAAGCGTCTTCTTCAGAGCACTGCTTGTATGAGAGGGGAAGAGGCTGCACAGAACTCATTGGGCCAGAGGTAAGGTTGCTACCTTTAATTGCAACAGTCAAATATAGCCATCTGTTCACAGTTTAAAATTCAGCAAAGGCCCCAGTATGGTTCTGACATAGAAATGTATAGGAAATCATTGTAATTCATTTAAATATGGCCTTTCTGTCTGTCAGTCAGGGGTCACCAGGGCAGCTGTAGAGCAAACATAAAGTGTTTTCTTCTTACATTGCCTTTTAAACTATGAACTAATAAGGGGAAAAATACCAATCAGATTTTTCTAATTGTTGTACGTGCCGGGACATTAAAATACATCTTATGCCCATATAAAGCCAGTTAGGTGGCAAACATAGGAAGAGGCTGTGCGCAAGCCCAGAAACATAATTAGGACTCTACTTGGGGGCAATGGAGGGACAAAATATAGCTGGAATGGTGAATGAGTGGTGAAGGATGTAGAGGGGTGATTGCATTTGAGTGATTGTGGTAGGTGAGCGCTAAGGAAGTTGACCCCCTCCCCCAAAAGGCTCTCCTACAACACCAGCCATTTTTTCTCAATGACAAGCACAGTTGTACCTTGCACAGGGATCTTGTTTTGTTAATGGCCTGCTATAAGGGGACAGGGATATAATTTTCTTAAATAGTTGCACCCAAGGGGAGTTGTTGTGTGCAGAGCTCAATTAATAAAATATTAAGTGCCAGGGCCCTGACCAGGAGGCCACTGCAGCTTGCAGCAACCATTACTCCTGTCATAGCTGCCAAAACAACTAATAGCCATATCTCTCGCCAGCAACTGCTACAGTTCAAATTATTCGAGGTCCCCAAAGCTAAAGGAATTACTATGGCTGCAGATATTAGTAATTTTTAATGTATACTGTATTTATAAACAACCATTGTTCTGCTAATTTCTAAATTAGATGAGCAGCACCACCATATGACAGACTGTCCTATGTGTGGTGTTAACAATTAAGTGCTGGTGCGGACCACCAGAAACAAATTTCGATCCAGTTGTTAGGAAAAAGGGTCTAGTCTGTCTTCTATGGCCATACTCCACCATCACATGATCGGCTCCGAAGGGTATTAAGCACCACCCCTTCCTCTATTCAGTGCTTGGTATCTTTTTGCTTTGGGTTCCAGGTTCTGGGTCGTGTTATCTAGGTTGTTGCAGAGATTGGTTCACGGGCTCGTGTTCCGGTTCTATTGGATCCCCTCTGTATCATTGGTGCTATTTTTGTATTGCCCTTTCCTTTCCCGGGTTGTTCCGTTTTTTCCCCTTTTTGTTGGGTTCAGTTTCGGTGTATTCCATATCCCCCCCCGTCCCCCTCACCTTCCCTCTGTTCCTTCGTTAACCCAAAGATTGAGTTGTTGTGTTTTTTGCTACCCGAGGGTAACTGGGGCTCCAGTCCCCTCGAATCCCGGCTCCTCGGAAGGACAGTCTATTACATTTCCGAGAGACTCCAGCCGGCGGGTTAGCTGTGGGATTCCCGAGCCGCGCTCCCTACTTCCGCGTTTGAGGTAGTCTATCCGCCTCGTTGTGTGCCGCTTGGGCGCTTTCAGCCGTGCTGCAACCCGGAGGAGCTGCAGATCCCGGAAGAAGGATTTGTTGTTTGTTGTGTCCCCCTCCCAGTTTAAAGACTATAAACAAAAGCAAGGACATTACTTGGGGGTTTTTTATGCTGAGTTCAATGGCTTTTTCCTCTTAAATAATCCCGTTTTGGCAGAAGGTGTCCTCGAGTGCAGTCCCCTTATCCCCTATCTCTGACTGGAGCTGGATGCGATAATGAAAGTGGAGATCTCATATTACCTGCTGCCAAAGACCTCCCGAGGCTAATCCTGTACATTACACAAGTAAGGAGGTGTCTTTTTCATTGCATGGTGGAGTGTGGTTATGGGATTGGGAGACTAAGGGATATACATGTAAGTAGGACACAGAAGTAATTGTGTGTACATTGTTCCATAGGTACAGAGGCATGGAGGAGGTGGTCGAGTCTCATCGTCCAGTCCAGCTCAGGGGTGAAGCCTTTGTTTTGAAGTCCCTTTCGTTTGAATTCTGTCCCCTGTCTTGGGCTCGGGTGTCTTCTCATGGTTGTCTATCTCATGGGAGGCATTTGAGTCAGGGTAGTGGATTTGGGCATACATCGTTCCTGCAGTGTTTGGGCCCGTGGAATCCAACAGAATACCAAGCCCACAATAAAATACACTGCCCGGACGAGGTATGGACGAGGACTTGGGGGGAGCCGAACGGGCACCTACAATGCAGGACATAGTGGGGGCGGCCCTCCAGGCTCAGGTACAGGATTTAAAACAAGAGAACATAGGTCTTAAACAGGAACTGGGGGCCATGAAGGCCAGGGAACAGCAGAGAGATAGGGAACATGCTCCTATCATCCAACCAGCTACATTTCAGTACGGAGGCGGGACGGGTCAGAGAGCCGAGGGGGGAGCCCCGGTAGCAGTTACTGTTACGACGCCTGTTCCAGTTCCCTTGGCCCCCCCTGAGAGGTTCATGGGAGACAGCAACAAGTATGGGACCTTTATGACGCAATGTCAACTGCACTTTATGTGCAGGCCGACCGCTTTTCCGGATGATACGGCTAAGGTAGCCTTTACAATATCGTACTTGGCTGGCACTGCGGCACAGTGGGCTATCCCTCTTGTAGAAAGTGATGCTCCGGTATTGCACGATTATCTAGCATTTAAGGAATTAATGAGGGGCCTGTTTGCTAAACATGCTTTTATGCAGGCAAGTGATGCGGAGCTCCTCAAGTTAAGACAGGGCAAACAGGATTTGCTAACCTATGTGTCAACATTCAATAGGTTGGTGTCTGAGACACATTGGCCCACAGATAAAAGAACCTCCTTGTTTTATCAGGGTTTGTGTGACGAACTGAAAGATGTGGTATCTCAGGTGGTTGATCCTCCAGACGACTGTGCTGCCTTTATTGATCTGGTGGTGAAGTTAAACCATAGGTTGACCGAGAGGCGTGGTGATCGTAGTCGGGTTCAGGGACCTTGGAGGAATTATGTGAAACGAGAGACAAGACCCATCGGGGAAAATAAGCCTGCTCCTGAGCCTATGGAGATAGGGGGGGTGAGAGGCCCGTTAACCATGGAAGAGAAAAGAAGGAGGAGGGAACGGAACTTATGTTTGTATTGTGGACAAGGGGGCCACTTTGCTCGAGAGTGTCCTGTTAAACCCTCCGGACAGGCATTCAGTAAGAAGGTAGCATGTATACAGGTGGACCGTAGTCAAGCCATGAAAAGAGAAAAAGGGGGGACTTATGAGGTTCTGGGTGTGACAGATCAGATGCCAAGACATTTCATCATTCCGGCACAACTCTTGATGTCTGGGAGTAGGCGTGTACCCGTGTCTGTTTTATTGGATTCCGGGGCTACTGGGAATTTCATTGACATCTCGTTGGCGGAAAAGTTAGAAATCCCATGTCAATATAAAAGACAACCTGAGCCTGTGAGAGCCATCGATGGGACTGAACTAACCTCGGGTTCCATTACACGCCAGACAGAACCAGTGATGTTGTTGTGTGACAATGGTCACTCGGAGTTGGTGGTCTTTGACCTTATTGACGCCCCCTCTTTTGGTTTGGTGTTAGGAGTCCCCTGGCTTCAGGAACACAACCCTAAGATCGACTGGGTGCAACGTTTGGTGACTCTAGATTCCAAGCATTGCCTTACACATTGTTACAGGGAGGCTAGCGAACGGATTCCTCCTTTGTCTTGTGCAGGGGTGGAGGTGATGTTGGTTCCCTCTCAGTATTCCGCCTTTCGGGGTGTTTTTGATAAGGTTAAGGCCCAGGGTCTCCCTCCTCACCGGTCTTTTGACTGTAAGATCGATTTGATACCTGGCGTCCCTTTGCCTTCTTGTTGCATATACGCGCTCTCTGAACCCGAGGAGTTACATCATAAGGAGTACTTAGAGGAGATGTTGGGGATGGGATTTATACGTCCCTCTTGTTCGCCTGTGTCATCGGCAATCTTTTTCATTCCTAAGAAGGAAGGGACGTTGAGAGCATGTGTGGACTACAGGGCTCTAAATAAGGCTACCGTGAAGAATAGGTACCCTCTTCCACTCATCCCCGTGTTGTTGGACCAGCTCCGCAAGGCAACCATCTTTACCAAATTGGATTTACGGGGTGCTTACCACCTCATTCGAGTCCACCCCGGGGATGAATGGAAGACGGCGTTCAAGACCAAATTTGGCCTATTCGAGTATTGTGTAATGCCGTTTGGCTTGTGCAACGCGCCGGCGGCCTTCCAATACTTCATTAACGAGGTTCTCCGGGAATATCTGGACAGAAGCGTTATTGTCTATTTGGACGACATATTGATTTTCTCTGAGACGGGGGCTGAACACCATGAACATGTTTCTAAGGTGTTACAGAAGTTACAGGACCATCATCTGTATGCCAAACTGGAGAAATGCCAGTTTGACACTCAGAAGGTGGAATTCCTGGGGTTTATCATCACAGCAGAGGGCATTCAAATGGATCCTAGAAAGATATAGGCTATCGTTACCTGGCCCATACCATCTACTGTCAAGCAGATCCAGGCCCTTCTGGGGTTCGCCAATTTCTATCGGCGCTTTATCCCCCATTTCTCTGATGTCGTATCCCCAATGACCCGATTGTTAAGGAAGGGGGTTCCCTTTGTCTGGTCCACTGAAGTCCAGGATGCTTTTCAGCTTTTGCTACGATCCTTCACATCAGCTCCTGTTTTGGTGCATCCCGATACTGCCTTACCGTTTTTTGTGGAGACGGATGCCTCATTGTGTGCTGTGGGAGGGGTGTTGTCCCAAAGGGATGCTGAAACGGGGCAGATGCACCCCATTGCTTTTTTTTCTAAGACCTTGTTGCCTGCGGAGCGTAATTACACGGTGGCGGAGAGGGAACTGCTGGCAGTGAAATTGTCCTTTGAGGAGTGGCGTCATTATCTCTGGGGCGCTCGACACACCGTCACGATCTATACCGATCATAAGAATCTTGAATTCTTTCGGTCTGCTCGGGCGTTGACACCTCGCCAGATGCGGTGGGTCTTGTTTTTTAACGAGTATGACTTTGTCATTACTTATCGACCCGCCGCACAGCAGATAAAATCTGATGCCCTTTCTAGGATCCATGTGGAGTGTAGGGTCCAGTGAAGGAGGATAAGCCTATGATCAGTGAAGAGAGGATTGTAGGGGTTACGAACATTGAGGACTTCCCCTCTCTAATCAAAGGGCATTTGCGACAGTTGGATTTGGCCCCTTGGATGGCTTTACCACAGGTATTGAGGCAGGATGGGCTTTTGTATCATGGAGACCGGTTGTTTGTTCCCCCAGCGTTGAGTCAGACGGTACTGGAGTGGTGTCATTCCTCGTCGCTGGTAGCACATCCGGGGGTGCAAAAGACGAGGGAGATGTGTTTGCGATGGTTTTGGTGGGACTCGCTGATCAAGGATATACAAGGTTACGTGGCAGCGTGTCCCGTGTGTGCCACTAGCAAACCTACTCATAGCAAGCCATCTGGTCTGTTGCAGCCCTTAGAGGTTCCTCCTGCTCCCTGGCACACCATAAGTATGGATTTTGTGACAGATCTGCCTCCTGTGTCAGGACATACCGCCATAATGGTGGTGGTAGATATGTTCACAAAGATGGCACACTTCATCCCGTTACCTAAGGTTCCTACAGCCAGGGAGATGGCTTTGGTATTCATGTCATCCATAGTTAGGATCCATGGATTGCCATCTGCGATTGTTTCTGACAGGGGAACACAATTCGTGTCTCATTTCTGGACGGAACTGTGTTCTGTGTTGAAAATAGATGTAAGATTGTCATCAGTATACCACCCGCAATCAGATGGTCAGACTGAACGGACGAACCAGACTATGGAGCAATATTTAAGGTGCTTGTGTCGTCACTGTCTTGTGATTGGGTTGTGGCTTTTCCTATTGCGGAATTCGCCTACAATAACAGTTTACATTCCGCAGTGGGTATGACTCCTTTCTTTTGTTCATTGGGTTACCATCCTAGGGCATTAGCCATCCAGCCTAATGGGCATGTGCCAGCCATAGACGATATCTGTAGGTCCTTAGGTGGAATATGGGACAGAGCACGTGAACAGTTACAGGCAACCAAAGTCACCTTGAAGGCCCAGGCAGATAAACATAGAGTCCCTGCTCCCACATATAAGGAGGGTGATCAGGTGTGGCTAGCTTCGCGCAACCTTAGGTTGCAGGGGTCCCGTAAATTGCAGCCTAGGTTTGTGGGACCATTTGCTATATCGCAGGTGATTAATCCTGTGGCCATGAAGCTTGTTTTGCCTGATGATTACAAGGTCCATCCGGTGTTTCATACGTCACTGTTGAAACCCTATATACCAACAACGCAGGTTCTGCCACCACCCCCCCCTTTGTTAATCAATGGGGAAGAAGAGTTTGAAGTTCAGGCTATAATGGATTCCAAGCGGAGGAGAGGTCGTCTCTTCTACCTTGTTGATTGGAAGGGGTATACACCTGAAGATCGGACATGGGAGCCAGCAGGCAGTGTGCATGCGCCACGGCTGGTTCGTTTATTCCATAGACAACACCCCTCAATGCCCCGTCCGGTGGGGAGGACCATTGGGGGGAGATACTGTTAGGAAAAAGGGTCTAGTCTGTCTTCTATGGCCATACTCCACCATCACATGATCGGCTCTGAAGGGTATTAAGCACCGCCCCTTCCTCTATTCAGTGCTTGGTATCTTTTTGCTTTGGGTTCCAGGTTCTGGGTCGTGTTATCTAGGTTGTTGCAGAGATTGGTTCACGAGCTCGTGTTCCGGTTCTATTGGATCCCCTCTGTATCATTGGTGCTATTTTTGTATTGCCCTTTCCTTTCCCGGGTTGTTCCGTTTTTTCCCCTTTTTGTTGGGTTCAGTTTCGGTGTATTCCATATCCCGCCCCGTCCCCCTCACCTTCCCTCTGTTCCTTCGTTAACCCGAAGATTGAGTTGTTGTGTTTTTTGCTACCCGAGGGTAACTGGGGCTCCAGTCCCCTCGAATCCCGGCTCCTCGGAAGGACAGTCTATTACATTTCCGAGAGACTCCAGCCGGCGGGTTAGATGTGGGATTCCCGAGCCGCGCCCCCTACTTCCGCGTTTGAGGTAGTCTATCCGCCTCGTTGTGTGCCGCTTGGGCGCTTTCAGCCGCGCTGCAACCCGGAGGAGCTGCAGATCCCGGAAGAAGGATTCGTTGTTTGTTGTGTCCCCCTCCCAGTTTAAAGACTATAAACAAAAGCAAGGACATTACTTGGGTTTTTTTATGCCGAGTTCAATGGCTTTTTCCCCTTAAATAATCCCGTTTTGGCAGAAGGTGTCCTCGAGTGCAGTCCCCTTATCCCCTATCTCTGACTGGAGCTGGATGCGATAACGAAAGTGGAGATCTCATATTACCTGCTGCCAAAGACCTCCCGAGGCTAATCCTGTACATTACACAAGTAAGGAGGTGTCTTTTTCATTGCATGGTGGAGTGTGGTTATGGGATTGGGAGACTAAGGGATATACATGTAAGTAGGACACAGAAGTAATTGTGTGTACATTGTTCCATAGGTACAGAGGCGTGGAGGAGGTGGTCGAGTCTCATCGTCCAGTCCAGCTCAGGGGTGAAGCCTTTGTTTTGAAGTCCCTTTCGTTTGAATTCCTGTCCCCTGCCTTGGGCTCGGGTGTCCTCTCATGGTTGTCTATCTCATGGGAGGCATTTGAGTCAGGGTAGTGGATTTGGGCATACATCGTTCCTGCAGTGTTTGGGCCCGTGGAATCCAACACCAGTGTTGAGCACCGGAAACCACTGGCTCAAATTAAGCACAGGTTGTGTGGGGACGTAATGTATTTCCATCCAAGCTAGTAAATTGAAAAGGTAATTCAATTACAAGTATTTTAAATGTATTACCCAGATCAGCAATTACCCATGCCTGCGTGGACTATCACAGACATATGCACTATTTTCTCTATGCTTTTTTATTGTATGCATTGTCTAAAATATCACTAGTGGAACTATCTGTAGTGTCCTTAGCAGCAATAGGTAGGGTGGCATACATTATGCCATACGTAAACTGGTGGCTGTACTTTATGAGATAAAGTAGCCCCTGCCATACATTATAAGATTATTGCAACTCACTGAGGAGTTCCACGACCATATAGAACTGTGGTACTCCTAGTACGGCCCGTGGGCCGTCAGTGGGTCGGCAGGCCTTTCTTGGCGGCCCACAGACCGTGCAGGTAATGTACCCATAGCCCCCCAGAGAGAGAAAAAGAGAGAAAGTGGAGAAAGAGAGAGAAAGTGGGGCGAGAGTGAGAGTGGAGAGAGAGTGTGGAGAGAGAGACCGTGGAGAGAGAGTGGAGAGAGAGAGAGAGGAGACAGAGGGCGGACAAAGAGTAGAGAGAGAGACTGACTGACTGAGAGTGACTATAGAGAGATATTAACTGACTGACTGACTGACAGAGAGAGACTGACTGACAGGGAGAGACTGGCTGATAGAAAGAGACTGACTGAGAGTGACTGACAGTGAGACTGACTGGCTGAGAGACAGACTGACTGACTGACAGAGAGACTGACTGACAGAGAGACTGACTGAGGTAGAGAGAGACTGACTAACTGAGAGAGAGAGAGACTGGCAGAGAGAGAGACAGAAACTGACCGAGAGAGACGGACTGACAGAGAGACTGACTGACTGACTGAGAGAGAGACTGGCTGATAGAAAGAGACTGACTGAGAGAGATTGACAGAGAGACTGACTGGCTGCGAGAGAGACTGACTGACTGACAGAAAGACTGACTGACTGACTGAGGTAGGGAGAGACTGACTGAGAGAGAGACTGACTGAGAGAGAGACTGACTGAGAGAGAGACTGACAGAGAGAGAGAGAGACTGGGAGAGAGAGACTGGTGGAGAAAGAGAGACAGAGACTGACTGAGAGAGACTGACTGACTGACAGAGAGAGACGGACTGACAGAGAGACTGACTGACTGAGAGACTGACAGAGAGTGAGAGATACTAACTGTGAGAGACTGACTGACTGACTGATACAGAGAGAGAGAGAGAGAGACACTGACTGACTGAGAGAGAGAGAGAGACTGTCAGACTGAGAGAGAGACTGACTGACGGAAAGTCTGACTGACAGAAAGAGAGAGACTGACTGTGAGAGACTGACTGAGAGAGAGAGACTAAGACTGACAGAGAGAGGCTGACTGACTGAGAGAGAGACTGACAGTGAGAGAGAGGGAGACTGACTCACTGAGAGACTAACTGACAGAGAGAGAGAGACTGACCGAGAGAGACTGACTGAGAGAGACTGACTGACCGGGAGAGAGACTGACTGATAGAGAGAGAGACTGACTGACTGAAAGAGACTGACTGACAGAGAGAGACTGTGATGGAATTGGGGTCAAAGTGTGAATGAAGCTATGCAATGCCTCTTAAGACTGCTATAGTGTGCTAATAAAAATGTATTATCAAAAAGTGCTCTTTGTAGTTACATCTGGTTTTGAAAGACAGCATTGTCTAATGTTTTGAAACCGGTTTGATTTTTTTATTCTATACCCGCCCCTCACTGGTCCTGCCCCCCTCCCACTGACCCCACCCCTACCGGTGCGGCCCTCAGCCACAAACCACACTGTAATTTTGGCCCCCGACAAAAAGTTTGTGAGTACCCATGATATAGAGGAACGAGTCTGAAGGTGACTTACAATATCATTATCGTTTGTTTGATAGGCTTTATTCGATAAAAGATTTATCATAAAAGCATTTTACAAAGTAAAAAAAGTTATATATAGAATTTTTCTTAAAAAGACAGTAAAAAATTCAGCACAGATAATAAGATAACATAGAAATAAAACAAAAGATGAGAATATAACATCATAACTTTAAAATAGTGATTAGTCCATAGGTCCAAGGTTTCCATTACGGCAGAATGGAAGGTTGCAACCCATATTGTTCCCCGACTTGCGGTGAGCGCACTGGACCAAAATCATAGTTCCTTGTTAGGCAAATTAATTATAAAGGCCGCCGAAGTGCAAGCGCTGCGCACCTGCTTGCCAAAATCGACCCTGCCCTACTAAAGAAACCCAAGGAGGACCCGAGCGACCTCAAGAACTTCCGGCCCATCTCCCTGCTTCCGTTCCCAGCGAATGTCATCGAAAAGATCGTCAACACCCAGCTCACCCGCTACCTAGAAGACAACAGCATCCTGGACCCCTCCCAGTCAGGATTCCGCAGCAACCACAGCATCGAGACCGCCGCCACAGACGACATCAGAATACTACTCGACAACGGCGAGACAGCGGCCCTCATCCTCCTGGACCTCTCTGCCGCCTTCGATACCGTTTGCCACCACATACTCCGCACACGCCTCCACGACACAGGGATCCGAGGCAAGGCCCTGGATTGGACCTCCTCCTTCCTCACCGACAGAACCCAGAGAGTCCGCCTCCCCCGTCCAATCCGGAACCATAAAAACCATCTGCGGCATCCCGCAGGGATCCTCCCTCAGCCCGATGCTGTTCAACGTCTACATGGCGTCCCTCGCCCTCATCACCAGACTACACGACCTCAACATAATCTCCTACGCCGCCGACACCCAGCTGATTCTCTCCCTCACCAAGGACCCCCTCACCGCCAAATCCAACCTGCACCAGGGTATGTAAGCCGTCGCCGATTGGATGGAGGCAAGCCGGCTCAAACTGAACACGGACAAAACAGAGATCCTCATCTTCGGGCCCAACCCCTCAGCGTGGGACGACTCCTGGTGGCGAGCATCACTGGGAACCCCCCTGGCACCAACCAACCATGCACGCAACCTAGGGGTCATCCTCGATTCCAAGCTCAGCATGACCAACCAAGTCAACGCAGTCTCCTCCTCCTGTTTCCACACCCTCTGTATTCTCCGCAAGATCTACAGATGGATCCCGATGGACACACCGAAAACCGTCTCCCACGCCCTCGTATGCAGCCGACTCGACTATGGTAACGCCCTCTACGCCGGAGCCCCGTCCAAACTCATCAACAGACTCCAAAGACTCCAGAACGCCTCCGCACGCCTGACCCTAGACGTCCCACGCCGGGACCACATCACCCCGCACCTGAGAGACCTGCACTGGCTCCCCGTCGACAAAGGAATCACATTCAAAATCATGATCCACGCACACAAAGCTCTCCACATGACCGGCCCAGCCTACCTCAACAACAGACTCTCCTTCTACGTACCCAACAGGAAACTCCGCTCCACTGACCTTCCCTGGCTGCCGTCCTGTGCATCCACAGAACCACTTCCGGGGGGCAGATCATTCTCCTACCGTGCCGCCAAGACCTGGAACGCTCTCCCCCTCCACCTACGACAGACCTCAGACCTCCCAGCCTTCAGAAGACTGCTTAGGACCTGGCTCTTCGACCACTAGCTGCAGCCCTTCCCCCCCAACGCCTTGAGAACCTAGCGGGTAAGCAGCGCGCTCTACAAATCCCCTGATTGATTGATTGATTGATTGAAACCGGAGTTTGACTGAGGCCGCTGCAGTGCCAGACTAAGGGTAAACTGGTGCCTGCAGCCAGCAACCTCCCATCACTATACCACGGACGTCTGGACCGGACCACAGCCGTGGCTGCCAGAGTCGAATTTGGGGTCTGCAGCCTCTCTTGCCGATGATGACGCTGGCCGCTCTGCCAAACTGCCACTGTCAGCAGTGTCTGGTAATGTAAATCTCAATGTTATTTAAATGTAGCCGTCATTATTTTCACTGCTGAGATTCTGCTCTGTAACCCTACTGTGCTCGGCTTCAGGACTTTCAGTTCAAAGGTACGGGCGGGCGTGTGACCTTACCAATGTCAACTGACATTGGGCAATAATCAATGTGACCTCCTCTTCCTCGGCGAGTGAAATGCTCTTGTCTGACATTCCATTCACAGGGTCAGTGTTTTAAATGAGGAGGGACTCATTCTTTACTTGCACTTAAATTTAAAAGAGAGTACCTGCACTTTTTTTTTATCAGGGTCCAATAGGTTTAAAAGGAGAGTGCCGGCTCTTCTTAGTAGCAGTAGCACACAGGTACGCTGGAATAGTGAGCACATCAATTTTTATATTTGCATTGCAAAATCATCCTGGTAACTCAGACCTCTGTGTGGTGCCAGAGAAGTGTGCAGCTTCACTGCCTCAGAGGCAGTGTTACACGTCATGGACACCCAACAGAAGTGACATAAATCTGCAGAATTTGTGCCAGTTTTTGATAGCATAAAACGTTTAATTCTAAAGACCAGCATAATACCATAATACCATTTGACCCTCTAAATGGTAAATGAGCTATTGGCCTCGTCAGTATACAAAAAAATGGGTCAAATGCAGCACGACTGAATTGTATCATATTGCTGAAAGGGACAACAATGTCCATGTTGAGGCTCTGCTTTTACTAGCTGAATATGACTGGGCAATATATTATGAGGCAAGCTGTTTTCTTATCGAAAATAAACGCTAAGCGCCAAAGCTGAGACGGTGAGTTGCAGTCAGTTCTAGACTACGGGAGCACTGCCAGCAAGCTCTCTTGCACTCCTGTCCAAAAACACTGGCTAAAGAAGCTCTCAGCCTGGCACTGCAGGGAGGACTTAATTCTGGTAGCAACTGTGTGTCCAGCAAGAGCGCACTTTCTGATCTGAGTATAGGGGCATTTTCTTTGAGACCGTGAGCAGGGCTAAGATACCTTTAGAACTTCTCATGTCTCAAAAGGGTCTAATTTTTAATATTTTGTCATATGGCAGTTGAATGTCACTCATAACACTGGGACCTTGTAGCACTAAACGTACACAACTCACTATGCTCCACTGCACTGACTAGGATTCAGTTCTGTGGCTCTCTGGTTCAGTGCTTTAACTAATAGAGGTCCCAAGTGGAGAGCCCGGACAGACTCCCATTAGTACCCTTCCATTTCTGGTGTTTAACAGTAGTTTAAATATCTTCTTAGAGTTTATTGTTGCTCCAATGGGTGTAATTTGTGATATTTATATGTTTTTTTCGTCTTCATTGCTTGATTATGCTCACATGAACTCTACCACGTGACTAGTGTACAGACATGTGCCTAGAATCATAGTATTTGGGGGAAACTATTTACTAAATATCCTCGGTTTTTAGGGGGCGTGGCTTGGACGCCGATCAGGGATGGCGGCGTGAGCTTGCAGCTCCGCGCAAGGTCCCGCTATTTCTCCTGAAAACTACACCCTGGGGGATCTCTGATCGGCGAAATCTTTCTGTGAAGTATTGGGGAACCATCGGAGAGCAGCTGAGAGCTCTCGGGAGACCGAATATACCGCCGCGACCCGAAAGAAGAAGTCGGAGGATGCTGTGCGAAGCGAGAGGAAAATGGCGGCGTAAAGGGACGGTGGTCTCTGCGCAGGGGTCGAGGTGGACTAGACTCGGACTGCGGTGTGAACCGCCTCCAGCGAGACTGTTGTAGCTGGGGCGCACCTGAACGGGCCTGAGAGGTGGATCTGGGGGTGCGGAGGCCAGTGTTGGACTGGTGCACAGCTTGTACGCACCCGCTTATACCTCCCCCCTCCCCCCCTATCCCGGCCCTGGCGACTGTGAAGCGGGCGGCCCCGGTATTCCTGGTTATTGGAGTTGCCAGTAAGGCAGGGGTGACTGCCCTACGATAGTTGTTGGTGCGCACAACTCCCGGGCAGAGGATAACGGGATCTGGAGGAAGACCAGGGGCGGCCATATGACGACGCCCGAAGCACCTAAAATGGCGGCTGCAGGCTGGGCGGCCATTGCGGAGCAGGGCCGGGAGGACTCAACTGCGCTGTCCCGTGAAGGTGAGGCCCGAGCTTCCCCGTTGATGATGGAGCAGGAGCAGCGGCTGAATCAGCGACTGGATAATATTCTAGAGGCAATAACTTTGACTAAGGAGGCTTTGCAACAGGACATTGCGCAGGTCGCCACAGGGCTGGGTCTCCTGAGGGCGGATCATGCTAAGCTGTCGGACAAAGTAAAGGACCATGAGCAACTGCTTCAAGACCTGAAACCGGCGGTGGTGACCGTGGAACATAAAATAACGGACATCCTCAGCCACCTGGACACGTTAGAGAGACGAGCGGAGGATGCCGAAAGCCGTAATCGACGGAACAACGTACGGGTTGTAGGCCTGCCGGAGAAAATCGAAGGGGATGACGCAGTGGCCTATATGGAGAACTGGTTTCGGACGGTGGTGGCGCCGGAGGGCCTCTCATCCTTCTTCTCGCTGGAATGGGCACATAAGGTGCCGGCTCGCCCGCAGGCGCTCGGCCGCCCTCCTAGACCGATGGTGGTGAAGCTCCTACACTATGAAGATCGGGACCTGTTAATCCAGAGGGCCCGAACATTGGGCCCATTGGAGGTGGAAAATAGCCGAGTCATGATATTCCCGGACTATACGCAAGAAGTTCAAAAGAGCAGGGCATCCTACCTGGCGGTGAAAAAGGAGCTGAGGGAGGAGGGCATTCAGTACTCATTGCTCTTCCCGGCTAAGCTGCGAGTGATCCTGGATGGGAACACTCAATTTTTCCAGACTCCTGATGAAGCGTGGTCGTGGCTAGAGTTGTATCGCGCCGGCACAGACCGAACTGGTAAAAGTCAGCGGGAGAGGCCTAAACCGCTCCAGATCCGGAAATCTCAACGAATCCGCTCGCGTAACAAGCTTAAGAGAGCGGAACAGGAAGGTCA
The DNA here is from genome assembly GCF_964263255.1 of Lissotriton vulgaris. Lineage (NCBI taxonomy): Eukaryota > Metazoa > Chordata > Amphibia > Caudata > Salamandridae > Lissotriton > Lissotriton vulgaris. The sequence continues at coordinate 70,579 of NW_028241880.1, forward strand.
AATGGCTGCGGACAAGAGAGGGGCGCTGGCTGCGACGGCGAGCATCACGAGGTCGCAACAGGAGAGGGGACTGGTTGAATCGGACTCTGGTGAGGACGGAGGCAGGACCGGAGAGGAACTATCGGAGGCGGAAAGCTCGAAGGGCCCTGCGGTCACCCCACAGACATCCGATGGGATCTTTAATGAATAACTCATGTTTGGGACTTATGATACTGTGCTTCTTACGGAGAAATACTTAGTTAGTACTGGAAGGGCTGGCAGGTAGGGTGTTGCATAAGCAGTGTGGGATGGAAGACGAGGAGTGCGGGCTCCACCGGCCCTGGGTCGGCGATAACTCACCCCCTTGGGGCCCTTAAGGCCTTCTGTGGTGGCGACCACAGATTAGACTGATGTGTGTTGAGTTCAAGGTTTGGAACAGGGCTGAAACTGGGTTATTAGGCTCTGTTCTGGGGAGTGGGGTTTGGGGAGTTCTTTCTACAATTATTTTGGGGGGGAGCAACTGCAGCGATGTGGGCAATGACTGGATGTACCTGAATTGGATCAGTAAGGATTATCATGGGGACGTTACCTAATTTGAAATGCCTAACATGGAATGTCCGAGGACTGCGAACAATGATCAAACGCCACAAAGTGCATGATTATCTGGTGAGGCGGGGTGTCCAGTTTGCAATGTTACAGGAAACTCACTTAACTAAACAAGAATGCACTGCGCTACAGAAGAGGTGGCGAGGTCAGGTTTTTGGTACCACTTATTCAGCATTCGCTAGAGGTGTGCTGATATGGGTTCGAGCGGGTGTACCGTTCCAGATGGTGAACCAGCTGGTGGATCCTGAGGGTAGATATGTGGCGGTGGAGGGGAGGCTATATGGCCGGGATGTGGTATTGTGTTGTGTATATGCCCCAAATGTTGACCAGGCTCACTTCTTTGATGGCCTGTCGTGCTCACTGGCCTCCTTCTTGGCAGGCCCTATGATTCTGGGAGGGGACTTTAATTCAATCACTAATGTGGCACTGGATAGGTCCCACCCACCACTGGCTGATTCCCCGGTACGTAGACTAGCTGCACATAGGAAGGATTGGCAAGAGAGGTGGGGACTGCTGGATGTATGGCGGGAGCAACATCAGGATAGTAGGGATTATTCCTTTTTCTCGGCCCTCCATGCTTTACACGTTAGGATTGATTCGGTCCTGTGCAGTGGTTCCCTGGCTGCAATGATCACCCATACAGAATACCTGACCAGGACTATCTCAGATCACAATCCCTTGTTGGTATTCACACAATGGCAACGTGCGAGATCCGCAGTCCCAACATGGCGGCTTCGGCCCGACACCTTGGAAGATTTGGTGTTTAGTGATGCGGTCCAACGAGGCATAGACCAATACTTTGAGGAAAACGAGGGTACAGCTCATACTAGGTCAACTGAATGGGACGCAATGAAAGTGGTGGTGAGAGGAGTGTGTATGGGTAGATTCTCGAATGCCCGAACGTCGGTTTTGAATGCGCTTGCAAAAGCGGAAGAGGAGTTGAGGGGTCTAGAACAGCATAGACCGGACCGACCGGACTTACAAACCCGGTTATTAGAAGCCAAAGAGGTAGTGGCGGCTGAAACGGAACGGCTGAGAAGCTATGATTATAGGCAATATGCCATTAAAGCACATGCTGAGAGGGATAAAGTTGGCACGCTCCTTGCCACGATCGCTAATCCTGAAATCAGAGGCTGCCCAATCTTGAGCATAAAAACTGAATCAATGGAGATGGTTTATTCGCAGACAGCGGTGATGGAGTGTTTTCGGAAATATTATGCAAAGTTATATGAATGCCAACTGGGGGTGGAGGCCTCGGAGACTTGATTACTTGGAATCGATGCAGCTTCCGGTGCTGGATGACGATGATGCGAAAGAATTAGGAGGGCCTATCACGCTCACCGAGATCAGGGCGGCCGTTAAACACATGGCGAGGAACAAAACGCCGGGGGTGGATGGCCTGCCGATTGAATTTTATCAGAAGTATGTGGATAGTTTGGCACCCAGATTACTGGTGGTGTACGAGGAGGCTAGAAGACTGGGGTACCTGCCCAGATCGGTGAGGGAGGCGCTAGTAGTACCATTGCTGAAACCCGGTAGAGAGGCATCAGATGTAAAGTCATATAGGCCTTTGTCCATGTTGACGGTAGACTACAAGATATTGAGCCGTATACTAGCCACCAGGTTGGCTCCACATATGACTAGGTTGGTGCACAGGGACCAAGCAGGGTTCATCCCTACAAGGAACACGACGCTAAATATTCGTCGCTGAATTGGGATATTGGATGGCGCTGCGGACGCAGACGGTGATCCGGCAGTGTTGTCTGTGGATATTGAGAAAGCCTTTGATAGCCTGGAATGGGTCTACTTGGAAGAAGTCCTGGCGAAGTTTTGTATTGGCGAGGGGTTTTGTGGATGGACGAAAGTGTTATATTCATCGGCTACAGCGAGGATGCGCCTGGGCACTCTTGTATCCTCGGATTATCCGGTTTGTAGATGGACGAGACAGGGGTGTTCGCTATCCCCGTTGCTGTTTGCACTAGCAATGGAACCATTAGCAGCGCGAGCCAGGTCAGGAGTCATGTACCGGGGGATTGACCAAGGTGAGCAATCGCATTATATATTTCTATATGCGGACGACTTGTTGCTGTACCTGGCGGATGCAGAGCAGGCTCTGGAGGGAGCGATGGATATGTTATCCAAGTTTGGTCAGTTGTCGGGACTTATGGTGAATTGGACGAAAACTTGTATCTTTCCGCTTAGGGCGGACACACAATGCCCCCCTCGTGATTTGGGTGTGATCTGGGAGCCATCTTGTTTCACTTATTTAGGAGTCGGCATCTACCATGAGGTCGCAAATCTGTTGGAGGGTAATATTGGGCGTTGTATAAGAGCACTGAGAGGCTGTATATCCTTTTGGGCCTCCCTCCCTTTGTCAGTACTGGGTAGAGTAGCTCTATTGAAGATGGTGGCGCTCCCAAGGTTACTTTATTATTTCCGCACGCTGCCCATTTGGATTCCTCAGAGGATCTTTAGGGACCTGCGGACGTTGATAATCGACTTCCTCTGGGGGCACGGACGACCTAGAGTAGCTTTGAATACCTTGCTTGGACCCAAGCTTGAAGGGGGGATGGCAGTCCCCGATTTTGAATTGTACTATTTGGCTGCGCAGCTTCAGGTTCTTACGCAGCACGTGGCTAGGGTGTTTAGAGGGCCGGAACACGAGTGAGGGAAGGGTATACAGCATCACGTCCTGGCTTACATAATTATGCAGCAGAAACTAGAGTTGAGAGGCCTCACCATGGAGGAAAAGACGCTCAGGTTGTGTTGGCATAGGAGTTTGAAGAGAGCAAAGACGTCCCGACCTTATGCACCGGAGATACCATTGGGAATGCTGACCCCGCTGCCGCATGGTGGCGATTGGTCTCCGCTGCTGGAATGGGAAGAGCTGGGATTGCAGATGGTGGGTGATCTGTATGTAGATGGAACGTTGGTCCCCTTCCAGACGCTGCAGGAACAGTTTGGGCTGCCGGAAGGGAGCTTCCTCTTGCATGCCGCTGTGGTGGCAGCAGTGCAGAAACACTGGAAAGGAGGGCTCCTTGAGCCGGAAACGACCATGGCCTGCCAGTATGTCGTGATGGCCGCAGGTACATTTAAAGTGGTGACCTGCCTCCATAATAGGATGTTGCACGAGGGGTTGGATCCGCTCCTGGGCCTGAAATCGAAATGGGAGGTTAGTATAGGTAGGCCCATCCCAGACACGGTGTGGGGACATATCCTGCAGCGAACATGGAAGGGGACAAGGAATGCACGCTTTCAACAGGTACACTTTTACGTCCTGCATAGGGCCTACCTGACCCCGGAGAAGATTAAACGGTATTTCCGGGTGCAGGAGGCGCGATGCCCGAGGTGCCTGGCATTGGAGGTTGACATAGATCACTTGTTGTGGGGCTGTCCAAAGCTGGAGACATATTGGTTGGAAGTTGGTGAACTCCTGAATGCGGTGACTGATCGGGAGGTGGATTTTGACATGGCGGCGTGTCTGTTGCTCTGGTTCCCACACACGAAGAATACCAAGGTGACGAGTAAATTCATTGATCTGGGGCTCATACTGGCGCAGAGAGAAATCACTTGGCACTGGAAGTCCAAGGAGGGACCGTCAGTGAGGAAATGGTTGAATGAACTGCTGAGATGGTCTGAATGTGAGAGTGTGCTCCGAATGAGACAGGCAGTCAAGATTGATTATGAAAAGAGCTTAGAAATGGCAAGGGCGTGGGAGATGATAGTCCAGGCGTTGCATGATTCCATGGTGGAGGACGAAGAATAAGCTATTTGTGTATACGGGCTCCGTGAGGCTTGAGAGTATAACGGCATCAATCGATCTGTAGCGAGCCCCATTGCAGTGATAGGAATAAGGCCCATGTCGTCAGCGGTTGCGGGGGGGGAGAGGGGGTTGTTTGGGGGTTGTTTGGGGGTAGTATTAGGCACCGAGGCCCAGGACAAGAGGCACAGCAGTTAATCCCGGGGTTGGACGTGTCCCTAGCATGACAAGAGGGCCCAGACAGGCGGCGAGGGTGGGATAGGGACATATTAGACCAACACGATAGGGGTCCACCATTAGATGGGCTGGGGTCCTGGATCACGAGTATCGCTTGCCTAACTGGTATGCTAGTGAATGCTGGCTGGTGTGGGGGGAGGGTTAGGAGTTTAGGGTGGTAAAACGCAGATACGTAAAGATGTTATTGACCAATCATCCCTACGGGATGCTCACTGTGATGTTCTTGCTGGAAGTATTAATTAATACGCCGCCCGGCCTCCGGGATACGGGCTAAATGGCTGTGTACGATTTACTGTTTATTTTATCCATGCGTGGGGACACCATGAGTGTGCTGGTTGATCTATTATATGCAATGGTTTCTAACTCTGCAATAAAAACAAATTAAAAAAAAATAATAATAAATATCCTCGGTTTCATGCTTGAGAGTCACTTTTAAGCCATTCTGTCTATTTCAGAGGATATGAACACACAGATAATGAAAGAAAGTATTGAGGCGCGGTGCAGATTTCCGTAGCCAACACCGCCCCTCATTAGGTTCTTTTGAACACGCATCCTTCTTTGTCCCATGCTATGTCCACTTTTGCTTCCACATCCCAAGTGTCCCTCGGGCAAAGTTGTGGAACATCAGATCTTGTTATCCTCTCAAGCTCTTTTTCAAATAATTATTCTCTATTGCAGATGAGGGCGTGTTGGCAAAACAGAACGCCCCCATGAGGAGCTTGACACCCTCCCTGCTCCTCCTCTTACCTACTACCACAGGCCTCACTGCCCCAGAGCAGAAGCCTCCACTGTTCCTCTTTGGGGATGGCTGCCGATGGGGGTGGTGAACAGAGACTAAACAGACAGAACAGCAGGGACATAAACAGTGCCACAACAGGTCAGAATGCTTCCAAAGATCTCAGTGCTCTCTCAGTGGAATTGACCTTCTCGGTAAAGCTTGCATAGAGAGTGAGGCAATGATATTATTTACTGGCACTGACTGAATGGTGCCTGAGGCAGGGCCATCCTTCGTTGGAAACTCAAAGATTCTACAGATTAAGTTATTTTTTTGTAAGAACATTTTATTGGCATTTCGCTTCACAAGTCCATACAATAAAAGGGACAACAGTTACTCCACAAATAGCAGAATAAAACCATGTCAGGCTTATATGGCGTCTCCCACTCCTCCCCACTTCTGACAGACTAACAAAGCAGCTGAGCTGCTATTCGATGGATATAGAAGGCTAAAGTAGACCTGAGTGTGCCCACTTTGCTTAGCACTTGTGTTTTAGGAAGGCATCAGTGCTTTAAATGGGCAGGTACTGAGCACCGTAACTTTTTTATTTTGAGACGGAGAGTACATGCACTTCTCAAGAGTTACGTAATACGTTTAATTGGAGAGTACCGGCACTTCTCAGAAACAAGCATTTACTCTGTTACAAGGTGCCTGCTCTTCAATTTTTCCATTTCTAGCTTTGGAAGGCATAGGTAGGTAACAGGCCTCAAGCTACTGTACATTTTTCAAGGACGAGCACAGGAAGTGATTCGTTTTTGCTTGTTTCGTCCTAAGTAAGTTTCACTCCCAATTCCAGAGCTCAGCTTAGCAGGGGGCTGCCTTTGGAGGAGAAGTTGTGAGCTTCACCTGACTATTAGCGGTGATACTACATGTCTCTCGGACCTCTTTAAGGTGATTGCCCTCCTTTTTCCCCAGCACCCCCCCAGGGGGCGGCAATCTGAAAGATAGCCCCGGGCGCCACAAGCTCTAGCTATGCCTCTGCTCCTTGTCTCTCCACCTCACCCTTACCAGGATGGTCTGCAGTGTGCAGGTTGGGCTGACAGGCACAGCTTGTGGTTGTCCAGCGTATCATCATTTTCCAGCTTTGGTCGAATTGGACTCCTAATCCACTGAGTGTCTTCCTCACACGCAGCAGTCTATGTACGCTGACAGGCACAGCTTGTGGTTGTCTGGCATTCTACAGCGTCCACCTTCGGATTTCAGGGGACTTCTGCAGTTTATGGTTTCCTTCATGCTGATATGCACAGCTGTACCATTCCGCCTGTTATGCAGATCTGTAATACGAAACTTCTGCATTCTTCTATAACTTACAAATTATGTTCCCCATGTTGACATTCACAGGTTTTATTTGGCCGCTTGTGCGTTCTCAGCACTCACTGGGGCATCTATAAAGCTGTGTTGAGATTAATTCTATTTATTTGCGGGATGCGCATGCCTTTTCCCTTTTAGTGAGGCCCTCCTCTCTAAGGGCCCGATGTAGGTGGCCAATACCGGTCGGAAACGGCCGAATTCGGCCGTTTCCGACCAGTATTTGGCCTTTTGAGAAGAGGGGGACCTTTTTTTGTCCGATTCAGTATTTTACCAATTCGGTAAAATTACCGAATCGGAAAAATACAGAATCGGTAAGTTTACCGATTTTAAAAATTCGGGATGTAGGTGGGACTACTTTCAGTCCCACAGGCCCTACAGATTCGGTATTTTAACACTCAATCCAATTGGGTGTTAAAATACCGAATCCAGGTGTGCATGCACATGTGTGCATGCACACCTATGCCATGTGACAGACAGACATGCCCTTAGGGCATGTCTGTGTGCCACATGGCACACAAGCCAGTATTGGGGGTGCTAGAGGGTGTCAAAGTGACACCCCCTGCACCCTTGCAGAAATCGGTAATTACCGAATCGGTAAATACCGATTCGGTAATGCCCATTGATTCCTATGGGCTTCAATGCCCATAGGAATCAATGGGCATTACCGATTCGGTATTTACCGAATCGGTAAATACCGATTCCTTCCGATTCGGTACATTTTAAAATAAAATTACCTACATCTGCCCTTCTCTTTTTTACCACTTCTTAAATACCGATTCAGTATGAATCGGTATTTATGAAGTGGTAAAAAAGATTTACCTACATCGGGCCCTAAACCTCTCTTGTCAGGACTCAGGTGTTTTTAATATTTTCCTTGTCAGGGTGACTAGCACCCTTATGGAATCCTGTATTCTGCTGCTCTGATTTCATTTTGCAGGGTGTTTTTTTACCATTTTTGGTGCTCCTAAGTTTGGTTATTAGTCCAATATATGGTAGCACTACAGGTGTTTATCTTTGAATCTTCCTTTCTTGTCTGTGCTCCAGACTCCTAGTCTCTTTATTTTTGCGCTTTTGTTCTCTATCTCAGCTCATTTGTGCAATGTCAGCTGAAAGCACCTCCTGTACTTTTTATGTTCATCTCCCATTTTTTGGGGGCTCCTGTATCATCTGTTGTGCCCTAATGGCTGCAGCTGGAATGTGTCAACCTGTCCCATTTTTAAATGAGGTTGGGCAACCAAGTATTCCATGGAAGGAGTGGGCAAACATTTTCGAAACCTACTGTATAGCCATTGGGGATGAAAAGTTTAGCCCAGTCAGAAAACAGCATATTCTCCTCCATAATGCAGGTGCTCATGGGAGGAAAGTTTATGATTCGATTCCTGACCCAGTAATTGCAGAAGATGATGTGGATGACCAGCTAGATGTGTACAGAATTACTTTTCTCAAATTGGAGCAACAGTTTGGTGACAAAATTAACATTGTGTTGGAACATCACATGTATTTCTGCTGTATGCAGGGTAAGCAGGAAAGTGTGTTGAACTACGTTGCTGCACTCAGAGGGTTGAGCAGTTTATGTGACTTTGGGGAATTGAAAGATTCTCTCATTAGATATCAGATTGTATGCTGTAGGAACAACATCAGAATTCAAGAGAAATGATTACAGAAACAATCTGATTTGCATGAAGCATTGGAAATTGCGAAGTCCATAGAACGCACTGCAGAATGCCGAAAAGAAATCAGAGCTACTTCCTCTGCTGATCCTGTTTCAGTAATAAGAGAGGTGAAAACTGATGAAGATTTATGATAAGGAGCATGAGTGTTTCTAAATCTAAGTTTGATGGCGAGAACAATAGGCTTAAATGTTTTCGCTGTGGGAGTACTAACCATCTTGCCAACTCTCATTTTGTCAAGCCAGTTCTGCTACTTGCAGAAAGTGCAACAGAAAGGGCCATTTTATGTCTCGCCTGGAATAAGCATCCGAAGGATCCGTCCAGGCGGAGACTTATAGCTGCCTGTCTCGGGGGAATGAGGGACAAGAGGATGTTACGAGCTTGAAAGCCGGATTTGGGCGCGTCAACGCGCACGTTCCGTCCCGCGCCGTGCACTTCCCTCCCACACATGCGCGCGCATATACACACACAGACACTCGCTCGCTCACACACACACACACACACGAGCACCCATACATACAGAGAAGCTACCCCCGCCGTCGCATACACACACTGCATACACACACGCTCCCTCCCTTACCTCACCAGAGACACACACACGAGCGCACACACACACACATGCATACAGAGACACCCCCGCCGTCGCACACATACACACACACGCGCCCCCCCGCTCCCGAATACAGTCCCACTTACCGCCAATACGGTGTTCTGTAGCCTCCGCGGGGCTCTCCCTCGAGCATGGGAGCCCCGCGTCACCACTGCTACTCGGGCCAGGAACTCCGTGGGCGCTAATTCGGCACAAGACGGAAGTCCCGCCCCCACGCTAAGTTTCGTTTTCAGGAGTGCGTGCGCACATCTTGTTTACTAATGTGATGCCTGCTGCTTGGCTGGTTCCACTGTACCGCCTGCTGCAGGAATAAGATAATGGATTCGTCTGATGAAAACTGGACTCGAGATTGCAGAGTTTGGATGAGCTCATCTTGCTGCATTTTGCAGGGTTTAGGTCATCCTCTTTTTAAAACCTCTGGGTGAGCTCATTTTCAGAGGAGGACTGCGTCAGGATAGATGGCGGCATCATAAGGGAAAAGAAGGAATGGAAATGTCACATTCTTCCTCGGCGCAGCTCTCCCCCCATATTTTTTTAAATATCCACTGTTCTGACTACCCTGAGCACCTAACACATGTTCTTACTTTGAGCGAATCTTCGTGTATGTGATCGCAATTTCCCAATAACCGTATTGCAAAACGTGGTAGCGTGATATCAACTTGCCAGTACTACTGTATAGCCTGTACTCTTATGGTCTGTCCCCACCTAAACAAGCCGTTACCAACAATCATCTTGAGGAATTATTTGGGTTACTGCAAGGCAAATGTGAAAAAGAGACATTCGAGAGTGCGTGGGAGATCATGGTTTTGACCAAGTGCCTTTCAAACAGAAGGGTAATCTTCTGCAGGGGGAGACTCTTCAGTAATGGATGACAAAATGTATCTATTTCTGGAAGTCTCGAATCTCCCTAAGAAGGCGGGTTTTATTCCCACAAGCGCTCCGAGTCTGTGAGTGAGTTTTAGAGGGAAGCCTGACACTGCACGCGCACACCCCCTGACACTGCGCGCGAGCGCGCACGGACTCCTCGCCCTCGAGACAGGAAGTTAAGGGGTGCTCTGGGTTTTGCATGATTTCCACATACTTGAACCGGCGCCCAGCACAAGTCGGCTGCAGCTCAGGAAGTCGTATATGGGTCTTTGGTGTTGCTTGTAAAATTACGTTTTTACAACCTGTTTTATGTTGTAACAGACACTTTCGGACACGCAGTCATCTGAATGTATTTTATCATTGAAAGTCGAGGCGGGAGTGAGGTTCTGCCTCTCCCACCTGCTTGTGGGGTTGGCTGCTCTGTTTTCCTGACCTTGGTTTCGAAGTTGTTTTGAGACTATTGCACACTCTGCACCCTCACACACACACACTCTGCACCCTCACACACACACACTATGCACCCTCACACACACACACTCTGCACCCACACACTCTGCACCCTCACACACACACACTCTGCACCCTCACACACACACACTCTGCACCCTCACACACACACACTGCACCCTCACACACACACACTCTGCACCCTCACACACACACACTCTGCACCCTCACACACACACACACACTCTGCACCCTCACACACACACTCTGCACCCTCACACAATTACACTCTACTGAATACAACATACACTCCACACAATACCACTCAGTGCCACATAATTATATGCTACATAATTACACTGCGCTCAACGTAACATACACTCCAAATACCACTCAGTGCCACATAATTACACACCACATAATTACACTCTACCGAATGCAACACACACTCCACACAATACCACTCAGTGCCACATAATTATATGCTACATAATTACAATGCAACATACACTCCACACAATACCAATCAGTGCCACATAATTATATGCTACATAAATACAATGCAACATACACTCCAAACAATACCACTCAGGGCCACATAATTACACGCCACATAATTACACTGCACTCAATGCAACATACACTCCAAATACCACTCAGTGCCACATAGTTACACGCCACATAATTACACTCTATCTATCTATCATCACCACAGCATCACTCAGCACAACCACAACATCACTCGGCACCACCACAGCATCAATCTGTGCAACCATTCAACAACAACTGGTGCAAATATGTCCTCTCAATGTTTCAAGCTTTATTACAAACGTCACAAAAAGAGGTTATTTCACTTCTGTTCTTGGATTTTCGTCACAATAAAATACACTGAACATAATCTTCACAAAAGTTATTTACAAAAGTTTAAGCTATTGCCATTATAAATTACAATAACTTTTATTTAACTATTAATTATTAAAAAGAAATAATAGCAATTGTTATTTGTAATATCAATACATCTAAGTCCAGTAAATACAACACATATTGCATTACAATGCTATAGGTGTCACATTTGCGAAAGTTAAAAGTATATGCATTGTAAATGACAAAACTATTAATTTCGCGATTTTCAAAACCAACACATAAATAAAAAATGTGTCATTTACAATACCAATAGCTCAAACTTTCCTAATGCGAGACCTATTGTATTGCAAATTAGTTGTCACCTGCGTTTCCATGGGGTGGGTGTTTACCTGTTGAGCCCCCGAGCAATGAACTGCTACTGGGGGTTTAAACAGGGCTGGAATGAACGGAGAACTGTAGATGCTTCCAGCTGCTGCTTTCCTGCTTCCTCGGTGAACTAACTGGGGTAGGGAGCTCCTGTGCCGCACTGTATACCTGCTGCAAAGGGTTGGAAAATAAAGTAGGGCTCTAGGTGAGAAATGCGAAAGTGAGCAAAGCTCTGGTCGCCTAGATTTGAAGTGGCAGTGCGCTCTCTGATGACAGCCGTCTGGGGTGGGAACAGGGGGTTCCATGGAATTCCTAAACTGCGCCGGGCACACCTTTTAAAAGGTGCGCCCAGCGCAATAAAGGAACATTCACTTCATGTATAATACGGCCCCTGTTGCTCAAAGCTTCCGTGTCTGAGTACCCGTCACACAACTGCAGATGTCCGGTGTAGTGCTGCGACGCAAGGCAGACCACAGAAGGAGCTGCATGTTCAGACCTCTCCTGCGGGCATGGGACTTTACCAACGTGCAGTTCATAGTTACACTTGACTGCCTTCAGAAGAGCAGGGCCTGGAGCATGGCGCCTGGTAGCATGCTGTGGTGCTGCACTCCCACAAGAGGGGGCACGGGAGCCTGGCACACTGCCCTAACAGGGTGCCACCTCTGCTCCATGCCCTTGGGTCAGTGTTCTTCGCGGCCTGCTTCCTTTGCAGCCCGTTCTCAGGGGCCAACTTGTGCTTTGGACACACACCCCTCTTGCTCGGACAGTGGTAGAGCATGTAGGACCCGCTGGTTTCAACCCATTATTTAATGGGTGCAGGCTGGTGGATAAGGCAACAACATTAAGTTGGCTCATCACTCCCTTTCTAGGCTCTGTTTCGTGGTATTTGGCTGTTTGTATGCACCCGAGCATATTGTATAATGCTATTAAAACAGAGACTTTTTAGGTCGATCCTGAGCAGCGCATGTGCTGCTCTTCGAAGCACGCTGTATTCAGGTATGGACTTGCTAAGATAAGCTTGCAGTATTGTCTTATTGCTGAAAGTTGGTAGGTTGGGGAAGAAGTGTCTGGGGCATCCTTTAAACAAGCATTTGCAATGCAATAGGTCTCACTTTTGCGAAAGTTTAAGCTATTAGCATTGTAAATGACAATGCCTTTTATTTATGTTTTAAAAGCAAAAACATAAATAAAAGGCATTGCCATATACAATGCCAATAGCTCTAACTTTAATAATGCGAGACCTATTGCATTGCAAATGCTTGTTCTAGAGTATGTAGGGACAACAAAGAACATGACGAGATCACACAATCTGTCAAGAAAATCATAATACAAGTAAGGATCCTAGCGCAGTTCATTCGGTCAATTATCCGGGTTGTGATATTAACTTAGATGGTAACCCTGTCAAAGTGTTGCAGATTCATGCTCTCCCTACACTTTCATTAACTTTTCCGAATTTACCAAAATGAAAATGGTGTAGGAGGCAGACCTTCAGGCTCCAGACATCGCTCCCAGTGGATATAATAGAGATCCTATTCCCCTCAAAGGCATATTCAAGTCTCATCACCTTCAAGAATCGCACCACGGTGGGCAAGGTCTACTTTGTTCAAGAGGGGTCCTATTTTCTGGGTTGGCAGCATCAGAAGGAGTTGGGAATAATATTGGATCCCAACCACCCAGAGCAAGTGCTGATTGTTAGCCAGTCTATTACAGGGAACCAAAACTGCGAGGAGTTACCTGAAATTTTCAAGGACTAATTGTGCTTGCTGAAAAACTTTCAACACAAAATTAACCTTAAATCTGACTCCAAACCGATTTTTCAAGAGACCAGACCTATTTCCCGCCACATGATAGAGCCTTTAGAGAAGGAACTCAACTGATTACAAAGACAAGGGATCATTTAACCTGTGTTCAGATTGGTTGGCACCCATACTGATAGCCAAGAAAAACTATGGCAATGAAATTAGGTTGAGTGTGGACCTTTGAGACCTCAACAGGAGCATATGAATTGGCAGGCATTCTCTTCCATGCATTCATGAGATGCTGAGTACCATGGCTGATGCGGTGTGCTTCTCGGTTCTCAACCTCTTCAGTGCATACCACCAAGTGGAACTTCATCCAGAATCCAGATGGTTGACTGCTTTCACCACTACCATGGGATCCTTTATGTTTTTTAGAATGCCATTTGGGTTAGCGTTGGCTGCCGCGGTGTTACAGAAAAGCATGCAACGCATGCTGGAAGGGATTCCCACATTTCTCTGCTTACAGGATGATGTTTTGATTAATGGGGCCACTGTGTAAGAGCATAACAAGTGTTTAAGACTAGTCCCGAGCAAGCTTCGAGAAGTACGAGTCACGCTGCAAAAAGAGAATTGCCAGATTGGGGGGCGTACTGTGGAATATATTGGTCATTCCATATCTAAAGATGGATTTAAGCCCAAAATGTGCCTATTGGAGGCAGTTCAAAATGCAGTCTCTTCAAAAAATAAGGATGAGCTAAAATCCTTTTTGGGTCTTGCTGAATTCATGGCAAAGTATTTTAGGAATTTTGCTGACCTCTCTCACTGCCATAGAGAACTGTTAAAAAAACATGCACGTTGGGGGGGCGTGGCCAAGCAGCATGGCCGACAGGACGTGAGCTCTGCCAGCTCCCGTCCTGCGGACCCTTAAATTCTGCATAAAATCCTGCCCAGGCTCCGGTGAGCAGTCCGGATAGACCGGAGGAATCCCTGACATTGCGGGGATCATCCCTGCCGATTTTCGGCCGGAGGGAGTAGCGGAGTGAACGCGGAGCAACTCCGGTGACCCGGAGGCGGCCGCCACACCTGCGCGAGGCCCCGGTCTGGGCCTGGTCGGCCGAAGGAGGCCATATCCTGGAGTGTTGCGGAGGGCCTGTGGGGCGATCGCGGAGCCTGTCCCGGGCCTGGACCTTGACCCGAGGGACGACGCCGAGTGCGAGGGCGTGATTGCCAGCGCTGGTCCGAGGGTCGCCCCAGGAGGAGCTTCGGCCCCAGTGGAGTAGGCTGCGAGCTCCGAGTGAAGATCGAGGGAGCCCGGACCCGTGAGGGCGCCTTGACGTGCGCTTGTCCAGCTGTGCCTCTGCCTGCTTGGGGGACGGCCCGCTATCCTGCAACGGAAGAGCGACGAGGGGGCCGAGGGCCGGAGCGTACCCCTCCCCCCCACTGGGCCACCATCTTGCGGTCGACCGTTGGACGGCGGGGACGGTGAGTGACCGGTGGCGCCTGCCGACCGGGGTCCCGGCAGAGTCTGTGTGGCAGTGGGATAGGAGCAGGCGGGGGGCCCGGAGGAGCACAGGAGAGCTGCGCGGACGGCGCAGGCACCGACGCTGGGCCCCTGCCAGTCTACGTGGGGCCTACCTGCCTCCTGAAGTGCGGGGAGGAGGGGGTGCGATCCCCCCCATTGACTCTTGGAGGAGGTTCCGGGCCGCTGGAGGCTATGTTGGTTGAGAGGGGCTGACTGGACTCCTGATTGAGGCGCCGGAGTGGAGCGCATTGAGGGGCCCCCCCATACCTGACATACCTGACTACTGGCTGGGTGATCGGGGCGCACGAGTCACGCCGCCCGCATGGGCCGGGTGCGGCGCATTGAGTGGACTGCTCCCTGTGGGGCCCGGCTGGACGGAGGGACACAGAGCCGCCACCGCTGGAGGCCGCGGGGACACTCGGCGAGATTGCGCCGACCCGCTGGTGGGGTGTGGTTGCCGGAATCCCCCTTGTCGGTGTGAGAAGCTTCCTGGCGGTGCCTGCGGTCCCTGGGACCTGCCTGTGACGGGAGTGTTGGGAGAGTGGGGACGCCCAGCTGACGGTGCAAGGGTGAGGGCTCGAGCGCGACTCCACACGGAGCGTTCCGCCGGCCGGGTGGAGGCGGAGGTGGACTTGCTGGTGATTTACAGCCCCGCATTGGGTTCAATCCGAAGATGCGTAAAGACCGGGCGTCCCGCTCGTCACAGGCCAACACGATCACCCAGTACACCACGCAAAGACTGCCGCCCCAAAGGATTACGCGCCAATCGGGCCAGGATGAGGAGCCCGGGAGCTCCGGTGAGCCCTCCCGTGCGGAACTCCTAAAGGCTATTCAGGGCTCCCACTCGGCGCTGGAGAGGCAAATTGAAACAGTCTCCATCGACGTCAACCTCCTGCGAACAGACCTCCGTAAAGTCGCGGACAAAGTCACGGATGCAGAGGCCAATATCGAGCAGCTACAGGGGGAAGTGGCCTCCCTCCGGAAGACGGTCACACACCTTACGGCAACGACTGGTGCCCTGGAACGGAGAGCTGAGGACGCAGAAGGGAGGGCGCGTCGCAGCAACATTCGAGTCCTGGGTGTCCCGGAGAGACTAGAGGCTGGAGATCCGGAACGCTTTCTGGAAACGTGGATTAGAGCAAAGTTGTGCCCGCAGGGTCTCTCAGAAGTATTTGTCATCGAGAGGGCTCATCGAGCCCTGGTTCCCCCACCACAGCCGGGGGCCCCGCCGCGGGCTCTGATTGCCAAGATATTGAATTACCGGGATCGAGACTGCATCCTGCGAGCAGCAAGGGAGAAACCGGACCTGGCCATCGAAAATAGTCGGATTTCAATATACCCAGACTATACCCACCAGGTTCAGGAGATGAGGAAATCCTTCCTGGGGGTTAAGCAGAAGCTCCGGGCGATGCAGTTACAATACATGTTACTATATCCTGCCAAACTCAAGGTGCTGGCTCAGGGTAAGGCACACTTCTTTGAATCTCCGGAGGAAGTTTGGGAGTGGCTGGAGATTAGGGGAGATGGGGTTCCACCGGGGGCCCGTGGTGGGTCCAAGGAGACTTGGGGGAGCCGTCCCCAGCGGCAGCGGAGGCCCCGGGGCGGACGGGGACGACGCTCCACGTCGGAGCACACGGAGGAACCTAGAATCACGGTGGGGCCTGATGGCGGAATGCTCCTGGAACCCTTGTTGCAGGGAGCCGGGGAGGAGTCTCAAAATCCACTGGAACCTGCGGAAATCCTGGTCCTGGACACGTTACCCGCTGCAGTGAGGGACATGACACCGTCGGACCTGGTGATTCAGGAGACTGGGGGAGCTGGGGCGCTGGAGGCGGACGGCCCACCCTGAGGTGATGTAGAAGCCCTAGGTTCTTTGTCTTTGGATGGCTGCGGTGGCTCCCGGGGTCGAGAGGGGTATAGGTGGACACTGGAGTGACATTGTACCCGGAGCCACCAGACTTTACATAGTGGAGAGGAGACAGGGGCCGGTAGAGTTGCAATGTGGGTGTCGGTGGGTGTCTGGGGGCGGGGGTGCTACCGTCGGACTTAGTCCTGCATGGTCGACTACGGCTGGGCCGGAGCCGGGCATACATAGTGTGAGCATTGGGTCTTGCGGGGAGCTGGGGGGGGGGGTGTATGCAGTTCATTGTTGTGTGGGTGTGTGATGGGTTGTGAGGGGTATGTGGGGTGGCTGTGCACGTCCTGGCACCAGCGGGGGAAGGGTGGGTTGACAGGTTGGGTTGTTGTCATTATCCTGCTCGTGGGTGGGGGGAGGGGGGAGTGTTCTGCAAATGTTGCAATGTTGAGGGGGGGGGAGATGGGGGGGTACTGTTAAAAAATGTTGGCATAGGCATCATGTGTATCACTGTTCAGGCCCCTAGAAGGCGGTATTTTGGCGGCGGACTGCATGGCCCGGCGGGGCACTTACTGGAAAAATGGGATACAAATTCTTAACGTGGAATGTGCGTGGGTTGGGCACTTGTACCAAACGTTATAGGGTCCTGTCCTTCCTCCGGCGGCATGCCATTTCGATTGCGTGTTTACAAGAAACACATCTGAATGAGGAGGGGGCGCAAAAGTTGGCTAAAAAATGGCGGGGTCAGGTCTTCCACTCTTCCTTTTCGACATATGCACGTGGGGTCTTGATCTGGGTGGCACCCGGGGTCCCCCTTGCAGTGCAGTACGCAGAAGCGGACATCGAGGGCAGATACCTACTGTTGAGGGTGAAGTTGAATGGCAGGGACCTTACACTCCTTAATACATACGCACCCAATGTAGACGATGCGACCTTCTACCCACAAATGCAAGACGTTTTAGTGTCGGACGTGGACAGCCCTCTCCTGTGGTTCGGGGACTTTAATTGTGTCTTGGACCCGGTCCTAGACAGACATCCTTCCCGAGCGGGGACGAAACCTCGCATGACGGAGAGACTGCGCGAGGTCATGGCGAACTTGGGAGCGGTGGATGTGTGGCGTCAGAGTCACCCGTCGCAGAAACTGTACACCTGTTACACTCCTACACACGACACCCATAGCAGGCTTGATAGGGTTCTCGCCGCGAATATTGACGCGTCGTATTCCCTAAAGGTCACTCATCTGGCCCGCTTTCTGTCTGACCACTCCCCGGTGTTGTGCGCTACACAGGACATCGAACAGCCCTGCCGCCCCGGTACGTGGCGGATGCCTGCGGACTTACTGCAGGACCCATTGGGTAGAGATCATGTGCAGACTACGCTCACTAACTACGTCGACCTGAACTGGGAGGGGGACGACGTGCCTCTGTCAACGAAATGGGACGCTCTGAAGGCAGTGGTGCGAGGGGAATGTATGGCTCTTACTTATGGGGTGCGCCGACAGCTGACCCGCGAACTGAGGGAGGCTGAAGACATCCTGCGGACTCGCCAGGCCTCACCGAATCCGGGGGAACCGGAACTAGCCCTGGAGCGGGAAGCCCAGGAGCAAGTCCACGATATACTTACGCGCCTCGACAGATATACGCTGGGTCAATTTAGGCAGCGTCTCCACAGGGAGGGGGACAAATCCGGCCGATTATTGGCCTGGATTTTGAGGAAAGAATCGGCTCCGGTTCGGATACTAGCCCTGAGGGGCCCTGACGGGACCATGGTGCATTCGGAGTCCGGTATACTACGGGTTCTCAAAGCCCACCTACAGCAGGTGTATACGGCAGACCCGCTGGTCACGGAAGCATCCTACCAGCCTTACCTCCGTGGAGTGACCCTTCCGGCCATTCCGAGCGAGGCAGCGGAGGAATTGGATGGGGCTTTGACCCTCCGCGAAGTGCGGGTGGCCATGGCCAGCCTACCGACGGCGAAGTCCCTGGGGGGAGACGGGTTTCCTTCCGAGTTCTACATCGCATTCGGAGACGTCCTTGGCCCCCTCCTCCTCCAGGTCTTCCGTACAGCGCTGGAGGATGGAGCTCTCCCGCCCACGATGTACCAGGGCGAGATCTGCATGCTTCTAAAGCCGGGTGGTGATGACTGTGACCCCGCGGCATACCGCCCTATTACAATGATCAATACGGATGTCAAGATCCTGACCAAACTCTTAGCCGCTCGGTTGGCGCCGCACATGGCCCAGTTGGTTCACCAGGACCAGTGTGGGTTTATCCCCGGACGCAACACCGCGATGAATCTGCGGCGATTAACCCATGTTATGCATGAGGTGCGCGGTAGAGAGGATCCCCAGGTCCTGGTCTCGATAGACTTGGCCAAAGCCTTTGATACGGTTAGCTGGGGATACCTGTCAGAGGTGCTTCAACAGGTGGGATTGGGGCCCGTGTTTCGCAGGTGGATCCAGATACTGTATCGGGCGCCTCGGGCCAGAGTCAGACTTGGGGCCGCACGCTCGGAGGACTGGGCGTTGGAGAGAGGCACCCGGCAGGGTTGCCCCCTCTCGCCGCTCCTGTTCGCCCTGGCAATTGAGCCATTGGCGGTGGAAGTCCGTGCCACAATGGACCAATGGGGAATCAAAGTGGGGAGCAATGTCCACACGGTGTCCCTGTATGCGGATGACGCTCTGTTTTATTTCACGTCTCCGCAAGGCGCGTTACCGGTCTTGCTGCGGCTGCTGGACCGTTTTGGCGCAGCTTCGGGCCTGCGTATCAATGCAGGGAAGTCCCTGATCTTCCCCCTTGCGGGATGTAATGCGGACGCGCACGGGGACTTGCCACACCTGGGTCTGCGGTGGGAACTGGAGGCCTTCCGCTATCTGGGGATACAGGTGGCGTCGTCGGACGAACAATTGCTGGCCCGCAACGCGGATAGGGTGGTGCACTCCCTGCAACAATCAGTGGCGTTCTGGAACACATTGCCTCTCTCCCTGATGGGACGTCTTGCGGTGGCAAAAATGGTGATGCTGCCGCGGGTACTGTATGTCTTACAGAATTCGCTGTGCCCGCTTCCCCCGCGGATGTTCCGCACTCTTAACACTCTCCTTACGTCTTTACTCTGGGCGGGCAGGCGTAGTAGAGTTGCCTTGCACACGGTGGTCCGCAGCTGGGAGGAGGGGGGGTTGGAGGCACCGAGATTCGACCTCTACTACTACGCGGCTCAGCTGTTGCCGGCCGCCAGGTGGTTCGCAGATGCGGACACCTGGGAACTACGGCTCCTTGCAGGGAGTGCGGATGAAAGGGCGGCTCAGATGGCCCTGATGCGCGGCAGGGGCGCGGATGCGGCGCTGCCGTACATAGTGCGCCACACCGCAGCCATTTGGCAGCGTGTGGTGGAAAAAATCCTGCGAAGGGCCCCCTTTCACAGGGAGCTGCCGATATGGATCATGGCCCCAGTGGTGGACATGGAGGTACACATGCCTTTCCATGACTGGAGAGCGGGTGGGTGCGAGTTGTTGGCAGATCTCTACCCGGACGACACGTTCCTATCTCTCGAACGGGCGACGGAGACGTTCGGACTTGGGGAGGGACAGTTCTTACACTATAGGGGCCTCCACGCAATGGCACGAGATACTTGGCCGCAATTCCCTGATGCGCCCCCTGTGTCCCATACCCTCAATATTATCCTTTCCTGTGGTAGGGGCAGGAGGCTGATAACACTGTTGTACTCAGCCATGCGGCAGGACTCCACCCCTCCGGTTCCTCCGGCGTGGGCGGCCTGGGAGACTGACCTGGGGGTTGCTTTAGACCCAGCCCAGCGCAAACGCATTGGTACCCTCACCCGGAAGGTGTCGTGCAACGCACGGTTCAAATTGACACACTTCAATTTCTTACACCGTACATATGTGACTCCAGTTGCCTTGAAGCGTATTGCCCCGGACAAGCGCGATAACTGCCCTAGGTGCGGCGCGCCGGGGGCCTCCTTTCTTCATCTAGCTTGGGACTGCTCGCTGGTTTACGCCTTCTGGCAGTCGGTGGTGGCGCACATTTGTAGAGTTACTGGACTCCGGATGGAACTGACCCCCCTTCACTGCTTGTTAGCCTTAGTCCCCAAGCCCAGGAAGTGTACTCTGCCCTACAAGATGTTACAGCTACTACTAGTACTGGCGAGGAGGAGGGTGGCCATCACGTGGATGGGACAGAGGGCCCCGGAGATGACACTTTGGCTTAGAGATGTGGGGGAATGGTCCCTGGCGGAGGAAACCTTTATGCAAAACGTGCGTAGGGATGTCAAATTGCAGGACGACCTGCTTGCATGGAGAATGATGCGAGTGTTGGGTGAGGCAGATGAAGATTCGGATGGCACGAGTGCGGAGTTGTTCACCCCTGGGGATACGGAGTCTGGGGAGGAGGGCGGTGAGGGCGCTGGGGTTGGTGGGGGAGAATGGTGAGTTGGGGGAGTGCCTGACCGCACACGCACCTGTAGGTTACAACTGAGAGGTATTGTGTTTTGTATCTCAAGGCGTCATTCCTAATTTGCGTGATGACCGCTGCTATACCCGCCGATAGGAGTGCCATAATGAGGTGAACGACCTGTGTACACATGCTTTAGTCATGAATGCCGTGTTTTGGGGGGTGGGGTTCCTATGGGGAGTTGGGGGGTAACCTGTATTAAAGAAAAACGAAAAAGCGGACCAGAATATCCTGCTGTGCAGTCACAGGGCTAGGCTCATGGCCTGGCTTGCATGCTACCAGCTACCGCCGCCCGGCCTTCGGGTTGTGGGCTGATGGGCCGTGTATACAGACGTGTGATCTTTGCTAATGTTGTTGCTCACTTGGGACTGTTGGCGCAAATGTTATATGCTATCATTGTCTGCAACAAAAATAAAGTTTTTAAAATAAAAAAAAAAAAACATGCACGTTAAATATGATCAGGGGAACATCAACGTGCTGTTGAAAATATCAAAAAAGCCATTTTGTCAGCTCCCTATTTGTGTACTTTTGAACACAATAGAAAAACCATACTCACCACATATGCCAGCAGCAAAGGTCTAGGTGTCACTCTCTCTAAATTATTGATGGCAAAGAGAGGATAGTAGCTTTTGCTTCTCATGCTCTAAACACATCAGAATCCAATTACTCTGTGGTGGAGAGGGAAGCCTTGGCATGCTTTTGGGTGGTCAAACATTTCAAGTTTGACCTTTGGGGCATCCAGTTTGACATACGTACTGACCACAAACCTCTAGTCTTCATGTTTACTACTAAAGGATTTTACAACAATACGCCCAGAATTGCAAGATGGGTGTTGGGTCTGGAAATTTTTGCTACAGGCTGAGTATGTCCCTGGCAATCAAAACACTGCTGTAGGATTTTTGGCCAGTGCTCCCTTAGATGTAAAGGAACATTTTTATAAATGTGAATATCCGATCTTATTGATCAATCTTCCTGTTCTCACCAGTGACGATTGGGGTTCGGAGGATGAGGTACTTATCATAATCAAGTCTTACGCGCTTCATGGGTGGCCATCCAGCAGGAATGATGTGGAACTATGATGTAAAAGTGTATTGGGAGGTGTGGCATGAAATGAATGAAAATAATAACTTGGTCCTCAGAAACGAAAGGATCATACCCCCTACGAAGCTGACGAACCTTGTCATTGACCTTGCCCATGAAGGTCATTTGGGTAGGAGCCTCACCAAGTCTCGGGTTAGGGAACGTTTTTGGTTTCTCCTCATGGATGCCTTGGCTGAGGCCAAGCTAAAGGATTGTCTGGTTTGTGCCAACAGTGACAAATTTAAGATTGTCCATAAAGCCCCGATTTCCCCTGTGGTTGTTCCCGACAAACCATGGGAGAAAGTCACTGGGGACACCACTGGTCCTATCAGTCGAGCTGGGGTGGCCGAACGCTTTGCTCTAGTCATGGTAGATTACCATTCTCATAGGGTGGTTACCAGGATGGTTTATCAAATCACTACTGAGCACATCATAAAGTTTTTGAAGCACTCATTTTATGGTGAAAGCATCCCAACCACAATTGTAACTGATAATGGTATGCAATTGACGTCAACTACTTATGGTGGATTTCCTATTCCATCTCTTTTTTTTTTTTTAAACAAACTTTATTGTATTTTTTCTTCCTTTTTTCGGCTGCTGCCAAACATACAATCACTTTACCCATAACGTCCGTATATCATTGTGAGCCGGTAGAGAAGGCCCGCATTAAACATTTTACATAGTCGTCATTGTGTTTAACCTGAGACATTACACTCAACGATTAGTACTATGCAGTGTATTCTCACATTCTAAGATACAGGTCGCCTAGCAATATACTTATAATATATCAATCGCCCAATAACACCCCCTCCTCCCTTCTAACTCCCCCCCACCTTCCGGCTCTGGTAACGCAGTGTGATAACCAAGGGAGCGTCTCTTTCTAGTTTAATTTTTGCATGTAGTTTCTGATCGCACTGCTCCGTCTATATACTGCAGGAGCTAATATACGAAGTACCGTTTTAGTTTGGTCACTATTGTGTACTTGGAACGGCTAAGGTAGTGTCTGGGTTGACATTTCTATATGCTTCCACCGTTATGTCCCAGTCCAAGGAGATTGGGTTTTTCCTCAGACTACGGGTTTCCTCTCTACGCAGCGCCGCAATTTCCGGTCCTGTCCATCTCAGGACTTCAGTATGCCACAGGCAGAGGGTGGGGGCTCTGGCTGACTTCCAGCGCATAGTGATGGACCTTTTTGCAGCTATAAGCGCCAAGTCCAGAAAAATGAGCTGAACCTTTTGGGATTTCGTCCGTCTAAGTCTACGACTACCTAGTATGCACTCCAGGGCCGTGTTCCCCAAGGGCAGGCATGTTACGTGTCCCAATATGAGTGTAACCCCTCTCCAATGCATACACATGTTCACACCAAATGAATTAGGTCTACTTCAGGTAATTTACATCGGGGGCAGTAATGTGCCGGTATATTCAGTGTAGTCTTTGTGGGGTCAAATAGGCTCTGTGTATATTCATATATTGATTAAACTTGAACTTGGCATTACGTAGTATTTTCTATGGATATTCCAGTATGTCCCCCCACTCCCTGTCTGTTAAGTCCCTTCCTATATCTGTCACCCACTGTGTCAGTAGGTCATCTAATGGGATTTGGGCATGTGTATGGATACTGAGGTATAACCATTTAATGAGGTGTCTCGCATGTCCCATGTAGTACAGAGATTTGACAAGCTCATTCTTCTGGGGTTCCTCCCGTTGTGGGGCCCATTGTCTATTAACATAATGTAACAGGGTGGAATGTGTCATGTATAATGTGGCAGGCGCTCCGGTGGCACATGTAAAGGCATCGTGGTCCATAAGTGTCCCATCTCCAAAAAGTGCCCCTATAGTCTCCACCCCTACATCCAACCAGGTTCCAAGCACCCTTTGCATTAGCTTACGCTTGTCAATGGCACCCTAATCAATGGAATGTCAGCGGTGTATCTGCCGCCCTTAGAGGTATATCGTAGCACCGTTCCCCAACAGTGTAGTGATATCTGGAGGAGGTGTGGAAGCGCCGGGGGTGCCTTACTATGCGGCAACAAAAAAGCATATAGCGTTCCCTGCTCAATATGCCTGGAGGTATAATCATTTTCCAGCAAGTTGCGCCCTGCAGCCCAGTAGGACAACCACTGAATCTGGCATGCGTAATAATACGCTCTGAAATCTGGAGCTCCCAGTCCGCCCCGTGTGTTAATTTGGAGATTCTTTAGGCCTATTCGACGTCTTCCCGTACCCCATATCAAGTCTATCAGGATAGTGTATTAAATGTCGTTGCGGGTATTAATAACGGCAGATTCATGAAGTAGTACAGAAGGCTGGGAAGTACTACCATCTTGGATAAGGCCACGTGGCCCATAGCCGATGAGGGCAATGTGGTCCAGAAAGTTACTTGCGATCGTATTCCCCGGATGGCCTTACCCAGGTTGCCCTCCAGCATGTCCGCTTGTGAGAAATATATGTTAATGCCCAGGTATTTAAAGGTGTGGGGGGCTACAGGCAACCTAAGTTCTCCAAACGTAATGCAATCTGGGTGTATTTTAGCATGACAGCAAAAGGCATTAGACTAAGATTCATTGATGGATAAGCCTGATATCAATTCGAAGTCAGCAAATATACGGGAAAGCAAGCCCAATCCCTCCAACAGGTCTGCAATGTACACAATGAGATCATCTGTGTACACCGGTATCAAGTGTATAGATGTGCCTATAGAGATACCGCACTGTATGGCCTCTTGTCATATACGGAGTGCCAGTGGCTCCAGCTCCAGAACAAACAATATCGGGGACAGGGGACAGCCTTGTCGTGTACCCCTGTGGATACTATATTCCCTGGAAATAAGCTTCCCGGTGCGGACTCCTGCAGTGGGTGCAGGGTATAATAGTTTTACCCACTTTATATATTTAGGGGCAAACCAAAGCGTGCAATAGCCCTGAACATGTAGTCCCACAACAACGTATTGAATGCTTGTCTCATATCCAGGGATATACAGCCAGCGTTTGGATAGTGTGTGAGGTCCACAGACATGATCTGATGCAATCTGCGCAGATTTAATGAGGTACTCCTGGCTGGTATAAACCCACACTGATCTATATGAATCAACCTATTAAGATATGGCTGAATCTTGTTCGCCAAAACCTTACTTAAAATGTTGTATCCCATGCTCAATAGTGACAGAGGGCGATAGCCCTGCCTGGCTTAGGTAAGGTCACTACCAGGGCCTTTGCTGAGGTACAAGGGAGATGTCCCACCTCAAGCACTGTTTTATAAAACTCCTCCAAACGTGGAACTAATATCTTGGAGTATTTATCAAAGAATTCCACCGGCAGCCCGTCTGGGCCCGGTGTTTATTACACAAGAGTCCACCTATAGCTGCTTTAATCTCTGCCTTGGTAATAGGTCCCTCCAGGTCTCTCTGCATACCTGTCAGGGGTTGTTCCTACGGTAGGTCTGTGAGGAACCACCAATGGGCGACTCCCCTAAGGAGTGCGGGACGCTGTACAGGCCCTCGTAATAGTCACTAAAGGCATCGCTAATAGCACATTTTGTGTCCACGATCCTGACTCCCGTCAATACAATGCGGCTGGTAATAGTAATTGGATGATGATTTCTTATTAATTTCACTAAGCGGGTACCCGACTTGTCGGCGTCTGGATGGTGTGTTTGTGTATAAGATCTATAGTCTATCAGCCTCAGTGTTTCAAGCAATTCTGCGTGTTGGATATGTGTCTTTTGCAGTGACGCTTGTTTCGTGGGGTCATGCGCTGCCTCCTGCTCTAGTCTTGACATAGTGGTCTTGGTATCCTGTAGCTGCCGGCGCACCTCTTGTCTGGCCCCCACTCTGGCACTAATTGCCGCACCCCTGACGACTGCCTTCATGGCATCCCACTCAACCAGTGGTGTGGTAGCAGTGTGTGTATTTTATGTGAAGTAGTTTTGTAGTGTTGTGGAGAGTGTGCTGCAAAACGCCGAGTCCTCTAGTGTTTGAGGCCAGAGCCTCCACGTGGGTACTGGGGTCGGTATTCTACCCCAACCAAAAACTGTCTCCATAGGGTTATGATCCGAAAAGGATTTTGCTAAATGTGTGGAGTCTATGATTTGATCGGCTATGGAGGTAGAACACATTATCACGTCTATCCTGGTGTGCAACTGATGTACTGGGAGAAGAAGGAATATTCTTTGTATAGCGGGTTGCGTGGTGGCCAAGTATCGCACAGTGACCAACCCTTCACCCAATCACAAAGCGCTGCTGCCTGCTTGTTAGCCACCGCGTCTCGCAGGGGGATGTGAATGGTCTAGGGTGGTGTCCATCACTGCATTACAGTCGCCCCCTATGAGCCATGGGTACTCTTCCCACCCCGCCAGAATGGAGTTCAGACTCATGAGATATTTATGTTGGTCATGATTGGGAGCATAAATATTTCCAAGTATAAGCGGTATTCCGTCTAGAGTACCACGTATGAATATGTACCTGCCCTGTGTATCTACTCGTTTGTCTAAGACAACAAATGGCACTCCCCCTCTTATCCATATTGTCACCCCCCGGGCGAAGGCAGAGTAATTTGTGGAAATGACCTGGCCCCTCCATTTCTTCCTCATTTTCGCGGCCTCTGTTTCCATCAGGTGCGACTCTTGTAGGAAGACTACCTGCGCCCCTTGACAGAGCAAAAATGTGTGTACCCTATGTGGTTTGTGTATAGAACCTAACTCCCGGACGTTCCATATGACAAATTTATATTTATCTAACACCTGCTGAGCCATTCACTTATGTGATTCCTCTACTTTGCAGCGGCATATGCAATCTTGTGAGACTTGATGCTATTAACGTACCAGAGCGAAGTAACCCCCAATTTAAACACAATACCAGATCATGCCTACAACCCAAAACAGGCCAGACCGAACAAGTTGAACAATAAACAAATACACACTAAACTGTAGTAATTGCAAAGTGGGGACAGGCAGCCACAGCCATTGCGTAATGCAACACACATCTTGGAGCTCCATAGAGCCCGAGCGTATCATGTAGGATATTACATTTATCATAGCAACTTATATATAAACAATGCAAACGGATATGTAAGTTGCAGGGGGGCAGCGCGCCGGCAGCTCTACCATTCCCGACAGATCATAGCTGTACGACCATCATTGTCAATTGTTATCCCAGTACCCCATCTGCCGTTTGCGGTGCCACAGTAGGAAAAAGTGTTAAGCTGCTTTTGGAGTCTGAGCGAACTGTACTGTGTTCCGACGATTCGGTCAGTCTACGGAAGGAGCTATCTCTGAAGGCATTCGCAGCCGCCAGGGCCATTTCCTTGCTTGTCTGGGCCTGTTTCTGCATAGGACCAGGAAGTGACATCCCATTGGTGAACTCAGTCTCTCGCTGTGATCGGCGGTGTCCCGCATTTCCGGGTCTACAGGATCCAGGAAAAAACCGACCCGAGAGCTGTGTGGGTTCCATCACTTCGAGCCATTCTTCGACGTCCTCCGGGCTCTCGAAGAAGTATGTCTTCTGGTCATAAATTATCTTCAGACAAGCAGGAAACAACAGTGCATACTTGAGATTCATGGTGCGTAACTTTCTCTTTACCTCTTGAAACGAAGATCGTCTCTGTTGCACCAGCATCGTGTAGTCGGGGTATAGTGAGATTTGACAGTTCTCAAACTGTATCTCTGTTTTTTCACGTGCTTTCTGTCGTAGCGTATTGTGGTCCCTGTAGTTGAGAATTTTCACTATTAAGGGTCTCGGCCGGGCTCCTACTCTTGGCCTGCCTGTGGGGATCCGATGCAGCCTCTCAACGCAAAAATAATCTGAAAGGCCCTCTGGAGCCACATGCGTGCGAAACCAGCGCTCCATGTAAACTGTTGCATCAGTTCCTTCGCTTCGTTACGGCAGCCCTACGACCCGAATGTTATTGCGTTGTGCTCTGCCCTCTGCTGCTTCCACTCTGTCCATCAATCCTGCGAGGGATTGGAGATGGTTCCCATGGTCCTTGCCCTGCGGCCAGTGTGGAGCTATGTTCCTTCACCATGTCAGCCAGCTTCATGTGGTCCGCTTTCAGTAAGGTAAAACCAGTGGTGAGGGTCGCCATTTGCTGTTCTATGGCCCTCCTGGACTCCTGGACCTCGCTAAGTATTAAGTCCAGTTTATCCTGGCCCCCACATCTGCTGTGGGAGGGATCGTATTGAGTGATTGCATACTCAGCTTTATATCTTCATCGCCCATTTCTTGGGAGTTAGTGGCTGTTGCTTCCTACGTTTTACCCCGTGTGCGGCACATCACTCCTTTTGTCTTCGGTGCGTCACGCCCTTCGAGCGAACGATCTGTGTATCTGGGAGCTCAGACTAGCCGCAGCGGCTAGGGCAGTGTTCTGTGGGCCTCAGCGCCAATATTCCCCAGTCTACTCACGCTGTGCAGGAGATCTGTGTCCAGCTTGCACAAGGAATCCCACCACAGGCCTTATTCAGCTACACAACCAACTAGGCACTCTCTTGGCCTCAACTGCGAATGCTGGGCAGGGCAGAACTCCTATGCTCTAGGGTCCACTGCCGCAGGCGCAAGGGATACAGTGCACGTCACAGGAGTCTTCGTATTGGCAAGACTCCCACATACCACACTCAGCAGTTCCTGATGTTCAGCACGAGCACAACTCCCCGTGAACGCTGCTAGCAATATGCCACTGGGTAGGGAGTACCAGTCTCAAAGTTAGGGGGGGGGCTCAGGGGTGAAAAGCGCTCGCCGGATTGGCCACCGCTTCAGCTACTGTCCCTGCCCCGTCCCCCGCAGTATCCTCTGGTCTACTACGGGTCCCCACGGTCATAGATCAACTATAAGAGGGCAGGCTTTAGCCCTCCATTCCCCACTAGTGGCAATGCCAGTCCTCCAGATCAGGCCAAAGTGCAGAGTCACGGCCTCAACTCCCGCTGCCTCACAGGTAACACAGTCAAAAAGAGGAGGGGGAAAGTGGGGGGGAGGGCCGCACACCACTACCTCGTCGGCTCTCCAGTGTCTTGTGCGGGGGGCTCCGTCCTCCAGCAATCCGGGGCATCCGTGGGGTGTCCAGCGTCCAGGGGGCCACAACCCCTCCCCGTGCTCCGTTGTGTCTGGCCCCCTCTGGGGGGGCGGCAGCAGCACACTGCCTCCAGACCCCAGGCAGGGGCGAGATGCAAAGTGCAAAGGGGGCCCCCCTCAATGTAACCTCACCGAGTCGGCCCGGTCCAGGCCTAGGTCAGCACAGTGCCCCAGCAGACAAGGGCCAAGATCATTCACGGCTCATCCCTGTAATGATGGGGCCCTAGGCCCTCATGCGGTGATAAAGACGTGACACGGACACTCAGTAAGGGGTAGTAAGAATGGCCACGAGCACGTGCGCTCGGCCTCTTTTATTGGCAGCGTCATGTGACATCATGACGTCTGTGGTGGGTGGGTGTAAAGTATATTACATCACTCCTGAACACTAGAACGTGTCCATGCTAGGACACTACATCCCTCCCAATTTTTAATAACAAAAACCCAACGCCAAAGTTCAACCTGTGAAGAAAAACCACATATTACTTGGATGTAGTACGGTGACCAAACTACTGCAGAGTCTCTTCATCCTCTGCTACAGGCTGTTGCAGACAACGTTCAGTCGGCCGCAGAGATCACTAGTTCACTCGGGCATCAGCCAGGGGTGCTCGATGGATTCAGTCTGTTGTCGACTCTGCCCTGAGGTTGTCCTCACAGTTTTTCATTACCTTCCTTCTGTGGCGACAAACGCAGTTGGAGTTCTTGTGGTTCGCCGCTAGACGTTGGTGTGCGTTATCCAGTCCTGGCTTTGCCTTCATCCGCGGCATGCATCCTACTTGGCACTCCATGCGCTCTTCCTCCTTGCGGTGGCGTCGTGGCGCGTGGTCTGCGCACTTACTCTTCGGTGTGCTTGAACACTTGCTGCGCACACCCTCCGGTTCCTTGGGTGCGGCTTCTTTGCTCTCCGGCGCGGATTGGTACCTTCGTGGAGCTTCTTCAGCGCCGTTGCTCCGTGCGCTCTATCACCTGGTTGCGGTGGCGTCGACAGCCACTGGGCGTGCACTCTGCGCCCTTGTTCGTCCGTGTCGTCGGGTACTTGCTGCTTTGGATCGTTGGCGGAAGTAGTTGATGCTGCGGTGAGCGCCTGTGGCCACAAGGCGTCACTGCTCTCTCCGTCGTCTGATTACGCAGTCTTTTCCCTAGGAATTCTTCCAGTGCTTCCTCGCTTCTTGAGGTGCTAGTGCTTCGCCTTGTCTTATTGTCCCTCTTGCGTTTGCTTTCGTTACCACGTCACGCTGGAAGTGGCAGCCGCAGACTCCTTGCTGCGCGCGGGTGTCTCCTGCGCTGCTGCGCACTTGCTTGCTGCGGGTGTGTGCCTTACTGCATGGGCGCTGCGCAGTCTGTTGCCTCTTGACACACTTGCAGTGCTGACCTGATCTCCTTTTGGACTTGTCTCAGTCCTGCAGCCAAGTTCACTTCTGATGACAGGTGCACTTTTCCTTTTGGCCACTAGATGGCAGTGAGGCTGTAGGCTTCCATCCAGCAGCAGCCTGCTTTGCAGCTACCTTCTTTCCGTGTTGTTTTCTTGCTCTACTGTCCCTGCCACTCTGGCTGCACAGGGGCTGGAGCCACTGCTGACCCCGGGCAGCGGGAGTAAGACCTCACCTCTTCCCTCTGTTTTCCCTTTGTTCCTGGGAGACAGGAGGGCCTGTACGTGAGAGTGAGGCACTGCTGCGTGTCTGCGCACGGGGGCGTGGCAATGCTCCGTGTCCTGCCGGGTTCACCGGCACATTCTGCTTCCTCCTGTTTGGGAGCGTTCTGACGGCCAGTGCCTAGGCACACAGTTATAGTTTATTTCGGCGGCGCTGGCCGCTTACAGGCGCTTCCTTCCTCTGCCAGGGAGCCCAGGAGGTGGGGGCATATTTCTCGTGCCAGTGGCCATCCTGCCTTCACTTCTCTTCGCCCTCCCTGCCCGCGGCTGTCTCTCGCGGTCCTCAAGCGGTCAGAGGGGGGGGAGGAGGCACAGTCCTCTTGTTTTGCAGCCGCGGGCCGCACTGTCTAATGTCGGCGCTAGCTGCACACGGTGTCTTGCCTCTTCCTTTTTCTGTTCCTGGGGTGTTGAGCGTCGGATTCGCGCTCGACTCTGGCAGGGCATATGTAGTGCTGGGGACGGCTCACTCCCTCCGGCCGCAGACAGATTGCCGCTTTCTTGCTCTTGCCCACCGCCGCCGCAGCTTCCCTTTTCACGTGCGCTGCGCGGCAGGGGGGACGCTGGAAGCAGGCCGCGGGTGGGCTCCGCTGGCCTTGCTTGATTCCTGGGTGTAAAGTTAAGAATGATGGTCCATTTGTTGTTGGTAACTTCATGAATATTTATTGAAGTTACAAGTTACAGGAAATAAAGTACATAAATGAAGAACCCCACCAGGAGCAGTCTGAATGTCGCTCAGCCCTTAACCCAACTGAAACAAAGCTTACTCACATTCCAATCCCAAACATTCCAACACACACGTAACCAGGCTGAGCATCACATTACATCATCTCTCTTTTTTTTATAATGAAAAGGAGAAACTGAGATGACAGGTTGAGCATCACATTACATCATCTCTCTTTTTATAATGATAAAAGGAGATGAGAAGATAAAGTATTGAGTGGGAGAAACAATGAGGAAGACTGGAGAAACAAATGAAAGTCTGAAGGCACTAAAGATAAGAAAGACTGAAGGCACTAAAGACGACTCAATCACCCATCTCCCTTTTTCCGAAAACAAACAACCAAAGCACTCCCACGACAAGAACAGGAAGCGACTCAGGTATAAAAATCATGAAAGCTGGCCGGGCCGACATGAAATAATACAAGAGTACAAACTGGAAATAAAGCATGACACCATGTAACATGTGGAAAAGCACAAATGGGCATAAAGGACATTAAATAAATGGGGACACACCACATAAGAAGATGTGGGGACACACCAAAAACAGTATACACATGAAAAAAAAAATGTGTACAAAAATACGAATGTGTGTTAAACGCATTAAATGGATGGGGACACACCACATAAGTAGATGTGAGGACACACCATAAAAACAGTACAACATGTGCATAAATTGCAATACATGAAATGTACCTGAGAAGCTTAAAAGCTTGTACCAGTGGAGCTTAAAAGCTTGGTGTGGTTAGCAGTACACTGACGAATGCATTTGCATTTCTAAATGACCACACGTAATAAATACCATGTGTAAAGAACAGTGTACAGACAAATGCATTTGCATTTCAAAGAACCTGAGGAGCTTAAAAGCTTGTACCTATGGAGCTTAAAAGCTTGTGTGGTTAACAGTACATAGACAAATGCATTTGCATTTCTAAAGGACCACACGTAATGAATACCATACCAACAATTTAAGAACAATGCACCAATGAATGCATTTGCATTGTTGCGAAGGAAAATACATTTGCCTCTCAAGAAACAACATGTAATAAACTATAAATTTTAAGAACAGTGCACTGATGAATGCATTTGCATTGGTGCGTAGGAGAATGTATTGCATCTCAAGAAACAACATGTAATAAACCATACATTTTAAGAACAGTGCACTGATGAATGCATTTGCATTGGTGCGTAGGAGAATGCATTGCATCTCAAGAAACAACATGTAATAAACCATACATTTTAAGAACAGTGCACTGATGAATGCATTTGCATTGGTGCGTAGGAGAATGCATTGCATCTCAAGAAACAACATGTAATAAACCATACATTTTAAGAACAGTGCACTGATGAATGCATTTGCATTGGTGTGTATACAAGTGCATTTGCACTGGAGACTAACCATCAAATCATTTCATTTCATACATGCCTATATGCGAATCACGAAAGGCTTAAAGTAAACTACAAATTGAAATCACCGTAAAATTCAAATCATTAAGAACTTATGAATAATGTAACTGTAAATATAATGTGAGTGAAAAGCAGATAAAGGTAGTAGCATCCTCATAAAAGAGGTAACACTTAACAGAACTTTCGACGTCTGCATTATCAATCTCAAATTCACATCATCATCAAAGTGCAACGATGGAAAATAACCATTAGGTGGCAGTGTTGTGACAAATAAAAGTATTGTACTTTGATAACAGCAGATCGAGGTGATGAGTTTCCAGAGAAAACGACTCCAGTACTTGTGGAAAAACAATGGATAGAAGTTCTGTTCAAAAAAAAAAAATGAATGAATTGCAGCTCGGGTATTTCTTTGAAGAAGTGCTCTTAAGCGTGAAGGGAATCCAATGATTGATGAGCTGTCACTGGTGTTATCTAATTTCAGGAGTGCGTGAGCTTAATTGCTCTCAGAAACTTTGAAAACTGAAGAAAAATTGCAGAGCACGTATTTCCTTGAGCTCGTGAACTTCAAACTGTATGCGATAAAGCTAATCGTATTTCATGTTCATAAATTGCGCGTTGCTGGGCAACAGTTTAACAATGCCTGAACACTTCCTGAAAGATGGAGGCACGCACAGGATTACGTGATGACGTGCAAGAGAAGTCGTCACAGTGTAAGTAAGGTTTGATGCGTGGAGATGCCTCGCGCTGACTTCGAAAGAGGCAAACATCAACGGTAAGAGCGCGAGCGATATCTATGTGCTCTTAACTTTTAACATATTAGTAAAGTATAATGCTCACGTTAAACACTTGACACACTGCTGCTGAAGAAAATGAAAAACTCCCTTCCACCTGCTGCTGAAGTAAAAGGAACACTCTTTTGTTCACTAAAAAGAGCAGGTCAGGAGAAAGCAGAAAACAAACAGTTGTACTCCGGTTGAGAGTCACTCGTTCAGTTTTCTTGTCATCATGCCGGTCAGTGAAAGAATTGTTGCAACAGAGCACTCACAAGGTGGCAGGACGGTGTAGACAAGCAGCTGGCGCTTTATAGTTGCTCGAAGGAATTGGTATGCCGAGAAACCAGTAGTGCACCCCTTAAAGTTTAATTTTAGCCGCTTTCAAAAATACACCTCACTGCACTCGAGAAACTCTTTATCAGCAATAAGAGTCCTGTTTCAAACTATGACAGCTTTAAAGTTCACATAAACGCTGCTATGAAAATAACTGGCACTTACTTCTAGGGCGACCGGTGAAAGGTCACTGGTGGGGTTCTGGGTGCCAGTCTGTTTTGAAGGTTTCTTGCTGCAAAGTCCTTTATCTAAAGTTTCTGTTTTCAATCCGTTTTTTTTTAAACAAAAGTCTTCTTTGAAATTGACACGGAGGTCCGTTTTAAACCCGTCGCCAGATGTAAAGTTAAGAATGATGGTCCATTTGTTGTTGGTAACTTCATGAATATTTATTGAAGTTACAAGTTACAGGAAATAAAGTACATAAATGAAGAACCCCACCAGGAGCAGTCTGAATGTCGCTCAGCCCTTAACCCAACTGAAACAAAGCTTACTCACATTCCAATCCCAAACATTCCAACACACACGTAACCAGGCTGAGCATCACATTACACTGGGCAATCAAAGTTAATGTCTAGCGGGTGGGCTCCGCTTGCACTTGCTCTCGCTAACGCTTGCTAGCGGCCGCCATTAACACCGTTTGGACCGTTGCGGGTGGGCTCCGCTTTTAGTCACGCTTTTACTCTCGTTGCGAGGGGGTCGGGAGGTGGTTAGCTACTCCACTCCCTTCCCCTCATTGTTCATGAGAGTCACGGAGGCGGGGTGGACTCCCGCGGACCTCCGGTCAGTCCCTGTTTACTTTCGGGCAGCCTGCGGGCTCACCTTCGGAGTGGCTGGCGTCACGGCTGGCTGTTGCGGGTGGGCTCCGCTGTGTCACGACGTCCTGCTGCTTCTCTGCTGGGCACCTTGATGCGGGTAGGCACCGCTGGGCACTCACAATGCCTTCTGTCGCGACCGATGCGGGTGGGCTCCGCTCGGGTCGCTCATCGTCCCCAGGCTCTCTCAGGCAGGGGTGGCTCACGGTGGGCCTCCCGGTCACTGCGGGCTGTGTTGCAGGGCTCCGACGTGCCTACAGGCTTCTCGGCGTGTCGCGGGGGTGCCCTCTAGGCGGGCAGCTCTCTCCCCCTTTTCATTGAATTTGGGCAGTGGCACGCATGGGCGCACCTACCGACCTCGTCGCCAGTGTAATGATGGGGCCCTAGGCCCTCATGCTGTGGTAAAGACGTGACACGGACACTCAGTAAGGGGTAGTAAGAATGGCCACGAGCACGTGCGCTCGGCCTCTTTTATTGGCAGGCTCATGTGACACCATGACGTCTGTGGTGGGTGGGTGTAAAGTATATTACATCACTCCCGAACACTAGAACGTGTCCATGCTAGGACACTACAATCCCGTCCCAGGGCCGGAGGTCGGGCCCTCGATAAGCCACTCGCTTGCATTTAGGGTCATTGCTCCCCCCGCCAGGCACTACAAAGCTTCGTTCAGGCAGGCCCCGGTCGCAGGACAGTCGAAGGAGGTTCTCGCCAGCGCCAATGCCGAACTGCGCCACGGCTTGGTACATCCCCCGGCAGCTGCCGTCTCCCGGTCTCGCACCCTCCGAGAACCAGGAGTATCGTCTTCTGGTATCAGTGCGCTGCTCACCCATTGCGCTGCGTTTTCGCCGGGTTGGCGCCGCAGCTATCAATCAGGATGTAGCAAAAAGCAGGTTTATTGAGCCCACTCAATACGAAGCCACCGTGTTCGTTAGCTGGCCACGCCCCCTTCCTATTCCATCTCAACATAACTCACCTTTAGACTTCTCTGTACTGCCTTCAGCCAATAAATTAGTGGAGAGAACCAATTGTATGCTTAAGTAATGCATCCAGTTGGCCTGTGTAAATCACTTTGGAGCATGCCTATCAAGAAATGTTGGGGGCATGCCATATCACTCCCAGTTCAGTAATGGGTGTCTCTCCTTTCTCAGTTCTGAAGGGTAGGAAATCCACTACCAAACTCTTTCCAGCTTGGTTGGGGATGGGATGGGGTGACAGAATTGAACATGAATCAGCCATGGTTAAAGACAAAATTACACTTCACTAAGCTAAGTATAAGAGCCAATACAATGTCAAACAGGGGACCAAGTGTCAACAGTGAATGTAGAGGACTGGGTGAGTGGAAGGAAACTGGGGAGGGGGGGGGAGTGGGGGGGTGGGGTTTAAGTTTAAATTCTTTCAACCCATGCGCATTGCTTCCACAAAACATAATGTGGCCATAATGGACAACGGGCAATGTTGGATGGACATGCTGGTTCCCCACAACCCTCGTTCTTTGCCTTCCAGCATGAGTTCTTCAGGCGGAATGGAGTCCTGCCACTACGGGCGAACTGTAACTGCTAGAAGGCTAACCAAAGCTCCTGTTTGGCACATAGACTATGCCATGAACACTTAAATTTGACGGTCTCTTGTGTTATTCTTCTTGTTCTGAGTTCTTCCCCAGTCCTTGCCCCTTCCCTCTCACTCTTCCCTCCTCCCCTCTTTTCCGTTTGGAGTCTCTTTTGTTCCTCTATCCTCTTCATTTTTGCGGAGAAAGATGTGTTGTAATTTAGATCCTTTCCACTTGGTATCTTCCCCCACCCCTCCTCCCTTTTGTGCTTTAGAATGTTCCTACAGTTGGGTCTGAAGCTTGCCTTGGAATATTGAGACAAATCTTGTGAGGCAAGCAGGCTGGAACGGTTGTGGAGCAGTGGAAAAGACCAATAAAGCCTATCTCTGGTATCCTGTTTGGAGTTTCTTTCTTTGCACCCTTCTGGGGTATTGAATTTACAAAAATAACCTACTGACCATCGTACTCAGCTGCGCGTATATGACCTCGTGGGAAGTTAGTAGTTAGCCCAGACATGAAACAGACACTCCCGGTACAAACAGGATGGTGTGAATCTGATGATCAGCAGATGTGCTTGTGGTAAACAATGGAATGTGGCCAGGAGGCAACTATTATATCCAATGTTAGAAGAAATGTATATAAGCAATGTGCAGTCAGATATGTTTTATGACTTGCAGAATGTGTCTTTGCGTGTGATACTTCAGCAGGTTTCCCGATTGTGAACAAAAGCCATCCTAAGAAATCAAGGAAGAAGACTAGTGCGGTTTTTGATGGGCAGAAGGAAACAAAAGTCCACAATTTGGGAGCTCTGAGCACTATGGTCTCCATGACAAAGTGCAAAAGCAGAGGAAACACATGCTTCTTGGTTGTTGCCTCTGGAAAAACCACAACCCTTGGTTTCCTGTCCCCTTAAAATCTGTGGTGCCTCTAAAACCCAAAGTTTTATCAGCAAAATGGAACCCCCATATTTCTTCACAGCGTTTCAGACATAGGCAAACATATCTGATGAAGCCCTCCTGCCAAGCGCAGGCAGTATTCTAATGCAAAAGGGGCATTTCCCTATCATGGGTGGAGAGGAGGAAATGCAAGCAGTTGGTAATAAATAAACCAGCTTCAATTGTTTTTATTTCGGTGAGGGATTGGTGTTAGAACTGGAGTGCCCTGAGCTTGTGACGAGTGAGGAAAGCCTCACCGTGCCGGGACAAGCCAGAGCAGTGACATCACAGTGGTTGTAAGTTATAACAGTGCTAAATTTTATTGCGTTTGGGTGTTTATTGCTCTGACCCAGGGTGGTGTCTGCAGAACTCTATTGCAGGACCGGAGGCAAGGATTATTGATTCTCTTTCTTTACTGTTAAATTCGCAGAAGCCAATAAAAACGTTTCAACATAAAAATAAACTACATTTCCCATGATGCTCTTGCAACCAATCATGTCCCATCAGACCCTATAAGAGTCATTATCTCCTTTCCATGAGCCTCTTTCTTTGCTGCTCACGGCAGAGATAAGTGCTATTTTCGATATATCATTAATCCATACTAATTATTATTATAAAGAGAGAGCCCAAACCTTTGAGGCGGGTAAGCTCAGGAACTACAGCGCCAATCGGACACCCAATACACCATTACAAAACACAGTATTGTAGGAGAGTGGGGTCTGCAATCCTATGGTCACCCCCGATTTTTGCTTTTTGCTTCACTGGTTTACGACTTTCCTTGGCTGTGGGACTGCTAATCAGACCCACAGCCTAGCTGTTCTCTCTCTAAATTGACACACATGTACCTTAGGTGCATTTACCAATTGGTACTGGGCCAGCTTATCAGTCCCTGTATAGCATACCTTAGGTATCCAGGGCATAGGTGTACCCAGGGCCTACCAGGGGCTGCAGCATGTATTATGCCACCCCTGGCTGGCCACCCAAATCTGACACAACTGGCTGCACGACAGCTGGGGCAAGGTGGTGTAAACACCCTTTGCTTTAGATATAGTATTCCTATATCTAAACCTAAAATGGACACATGTATTCCTATCAGTCACTCCTATGACAGGCCTTTTCAATCCTGAAGGCAGAGTGGTTGGAATTATGTGAGATGGTGCTCTGGCATGAGCTGAGTCCGTTTGCAGCTTGCGGAACCAAGTCCTAATAGCTGTTCCATGATAACGCGTACCATATACTCTTAAGTGTATTATAATCCTCGCGGTAATTTGCCAACTTTGGTATCACATTATCAAAACATGTCGAGTAAGGTGTCATACGAATTGGAATACTAACCCCTCACCAATTCTGGCGACGGGGTTAGCATTCCACCCTTCTAGAGGGACACG
Source organism: Lissotriton vulgaris (assembly GCF_964263255.1). Taxonomy (NCBI): domain Eukaryota; kingdom Metazoa; phylum Chordata; class Amphibia; order Caudata; family Salamandridae; genus Lissotriton; species Lissotriton vulgaris. Next base: position 109,350 of record NW_028241880.1, read on the forward strand.
ACATGTATGTAACTGTGAACCCCGGTTAAAGTTAACTCAAGCCTCAGCATCACAAAATGGATGCTGCCACCACAGACACAAGTCTGACCTCCTGCTGCTGGGAGTCCTTCCAGCGAGGAGAGCTCGGACAAAGGGTTTCCTGTCAGGGGCGGTGCTAGCACCATCCCAGACAGGGTTTTGTGTATCCCAGGTAGGCAGGGCTGAGAGGAAGGTGACTGAAAGTGGCACCCCGGTGCTCACTGTGCATATGCCGGCTCAAACCAGTTCCAGGGGCACCCCAGCCCCTGAGCTGGGGAGAGACCGGACAAAGGAGAGGGGTGTAACCACCCCCCTCCTGGTCCCACCCATGGGCAGGACCTAGTCGCGTGCCAGCCCCTTTTCTTAGAATAAAGGTAGGAGTGGGCCCCCTTCCCAAATTAGATAATCTTGAATCTTGAACTACTTTCCACGAAAGGAACTCTTGACATTCTCTGAAGACTCTCCCTTGTGGCTAAGGAGTAGCCACCCTGCACCCGCAGGCACCACCTAAGCAATTGCGGTTTGCTGCACGTCCATCCTCCGGATCAAGACTGACCAGCTCGACGAGACCCGGATTCCCTGCCACCTCTGACATCTACCTGCATCATCAGCCCAGCTGAGATTCGTGGGTGTGACGAGACCTGAGGGACCGGCCATCTTCAAAACCTGCACGACGCTTAACCAGCACGACCGCCGAGGGATCCTCGAGTGAGTGCACTGGGGTATAAGAAGCCCCAAATCAGAGCAGCTCCAGCACCGAAGTCCAGCCCCCCAGCATCCACGAGATCTGCGTGGGGCCCTTCTGCTTCTTTGCTGCTTGCCACGTTGTCCGGTCACTTGCCCGTTGGCTAGTGGCCCTCCTGACGACGTACCACGACGTTTTCACTGCTGGTCTGGTTGCTCCAGACTGGCCCTTGCTCCCTTCCAAAAGAGGAGCACCCCGAACCCTCCTGGTCCCCTCCAGACGCCATCTTGACTCCACCGCGTGGGCTTGCATTTGCCAAGGCTTGTTGCTCCAATCCTGGTTCCAGCATCGCCGACAGCAGACACCATCGTGGGACAGCTCGCACCTCCAGCCTGGTCGCCGACAACGCCTCCTGGCCCGTGTGACTGCAGAGTCCAGCGTCGCCCACTCACCTGATCGCGGTGACTTCATCCGGTGCCATCCTGGTGCCCACACAATCACTGGCTAGTGATTAAGAACTGAGTCCCCTCTGCTTTCAGGTCGTCTCCATTACCGATCCAGCCTTGGATCACAACGAACATCTTCACTGGTCGCCTGCCAGCAACATCTTCTTTCAGGCTCCATAGACTACAACGAGGATTCCCGACGTCTTTTGAACCCTATGCAGCCGCAGCCCGTGGGCTAGGTAATGCGAGCATTTCAGTGCTCCAACGCAGGTTCACTATCCAAGTGTCCAGATCCTTTTTCGTTTTTAGTCTACCTAGTCGGATTCGTCCGGAAACAGTAACTTTAGAATTACCAGCATCCATAGACTTTGTCCCGCATCCCGCGTGAGAGTGCACACTCTGCACCCGAGTTCCCTAGGCCTCCTGCTCCTAACCTAAGAGTTCAGTAGTGTAGTCCTAGCGGTCCTGAAGCCTCTGGATCGTGTTGCTCACCTGCTAGTATTTCGCATTCCACTTTTAGAGTATATGGTTTTTCGTGTCCCTCGGGCATTTGTGTAAATTGTGCAACTCGTAGTATTTTCGTAAGAGTTTTGTATTGTGCTTAGCTCCCTGACTCTAAAGAGTTCAGGGTAGACTTGTTATTAATAAATATCCTTTATTTTTTTAACAACTTGTGTGGTGTCCTTTCACTTGGTGTTTAAGGGGTATATGTGATGGTAAAACAGCTGGCTTAACACGCCCTCTAGAGTTTAGCCTGAAGACTGCTTTTGTCCACGCTACTAGGATAGCTGGTCTATAAAGTTGACTTACAACCAATCATCAATAAGGGTCGTTTGGTATGATACACAGTGATCACTAGAATAGTGAGCACTATATATCAGGCCAACTTCTCACAAGTATCAGCAGATGGACATAGGCTATACAGCAGCCCAACATATACATTAGAAGGGGAAAAAAACGTTTTGTGCAAAGTAGTCCGTTGTGGGAGTGTGCGTTGTGCTGTAAAGCGATGGTGGCAGCATTCGGCAAAAGCATGCGGAATTATACCGCTTGCGAGAAGCGTTCTGTGTGGGACTAACGTTCCAATACAAGTGGGCGTGTCCTTTAGCATTGTTGTGGGCGTTGGACGTTGAAGCGATGTTGTGCGTCTAAGTGGCGTAGGCTGGAGCGGACAAACACGTTCGAGGATGGAGTGAAAAAACACACGTTCGCATATTGCAGTGGCGTCGGCTGGAGCCGACAAACACGTTCGCGGCTGGAGCAGACACAGTTCGCATATTGCAGTGGCGTCAGCTACAGCAGACAAACACGTTCACGGCTGGAGCGTGTTAAGGTACATATTGCAGTGGCGTCGGCTACAGCGGACAAACACGTTCGCGGCTGGAGCGTGTTAAGGTTTTTAAATAAATTATTATTACCTACTCGAACCATTAAAGACATTCTGTTTTTATGCCCGGACAACGTCGGGACGGGCTGCTAGTCTTTTATATTTACGTGGTTACGGTCAGCTGTTTTTCTCACAAGCGTGCACGCTTGTGGGAAGGAGCTGCCGGCGTTGTGAATTGCATGTTTTGATCTGGTGAATGCATGCGCTTCTTAACTGCGATTTTACCTAGATGTTAAGTTTTATGGAATGCTCTTGCTAGCATGAGTGGTTTGGCCCAAGATAGGGCAGCGTTTAATGCAAGGCTCCCGTTTGGGAGTGTGGTTTGCTCACACCGAGGTGAGCAGAGTTATTTCTGCCTGTGGAGGCATTGCTGTCTCCCGCGCTGTAAGTCAGAAGCCTCCCGTCATCGGGCCCAACGATATCAACAGAGCCTGGTGTCTGTAGCCCAATTCCCTCCCTTAGCCCTTAAATTCATATATACATATTGGCCAAGAGTGAAATAAGTGACTTTAAAATGGAAGAGTGGGTTAGATATGAGGATGAGGAGGATGAACCCTACTATGATGGACAACCGAAGACTGTTTTGGAAGACAATTATGTTGACGTTCTGGATGCATCGGTCCAGCAGTCTGTAAACAGAGCAATTGAGAGTACTGTACCTAACACTGTGCAGCAAGCCTTGGCAGCAGAGTTAAAACCTATTACCAAGCAGCTGTAAAGCTCTGCTAAGCGCCATGGGTTTCAGAACCCTCTCGGTCCCCAGAAAGACGCCTCCGCAGGCAAAAGCGAATTGAAGTCAGGGCCATGGCCCCATGCAGGCGCATTAGCTAACTTGCCATAGGTGACCACGGACGAACATGGTTACTCCTCACCACCTACCAACCAAGGTGGAAAAGTGAAACATAAGCAAAAGGTATACGTAGACACCAACACTTCTGACATAGACTCCTCTAAATCAGACAGGGCCCCCCTAGGAAGAAATTTAGGAAGGCAGTCATCCTAGTGCCTGATATGACACCCCAAAATCCCACCGCCCCATTCACCTTCAATCCAATGGACATTGTTCATCCCCGTTCCTCAGATTGGGCTTCGGCCCCTGAGGTGGCGGACTGCCTCCATGACAACCTCTATAAAGGTTTTGACAAAGAAGTTCGAAACAGGTTGCGGTCCAAGTGTCCTCGGTCAGATATCCCAGACAAGGTGGCAGAGACACCTGACATCGATGCCAGTCTTTTGACCTTCCTCAAGAAGTTTGCTAAGGACCCCAAAAAGGGTATTGACTGTGCCTGGCGGGGCTGCCAGGACAAACGCCTGGATGTGGCAGGGCCCTTGGCTAAGATCCTGAAGATGGCCCTTGTGGCAAAGGAATCAGCCAGTCCTTTGGATCCAGACATTTTAGCGGGATGGGCACAGAGAGCAATATGCCTCCAAGAAAATGCAAATTGCGCCATCTCTACGGAGTGATGCAAATCACTACATATGAGTATGGATTCTAATCTTACAGAATTAGCCTCTGCCGAACCAGGTCCCCTTTCAGAAGGTAATCTCTTTGGAGAGAGATTTATTGAGGAGGTCTCAATTTACGAGGGTACTTTTATGTCTTTGCACAAGGCCCAATCGGGAATAAAGAGAGTGTTTCAGGCTGGCCTTTTTAACAGGGCGAGGCAGGGGATGCTCGCTAGGCTGTCAATATTACCAAGGTCCTCCCAGAGGAGACTACGGACGTGGCAGGGGTGACTGGGACTCTACCAGAGGCAGCACCTTTTATCCTACAAGACAAAGGGTTAACAAGAGTCGATTCAACAGTGGTGACAGAGAGCGGGACTTCAGGCCCAAAGTTCCACAGGAAAGAGTTACCGAGATATCTCAGTTACCCTTGGAGGGGGGTCTTACTCAGTTTTTTACACACAATTGGAGAGCGTTGTCACAAGATGCATGGATTATACAGACCATTCAAGGTTTTCACCTAGAATTCTATCAAAGTCCACTCCAAGACCCCTACCAGAGACAGCTCAGTTTTTCCCAACAAGAATGTGCTTTTGTAGAAGCAGAGATAGAGGAATTGCTGCAGAAGCACGTGATTGCCTAATGCGACAACAGGGCTTGCAGATTTTGCAGCAAAGTCTTCTTGATGCAGAAGAAGGTTGGTGGCCATAGATTGGTGATAATCTGAGGGAATTCAACCACTTCATGGTTTACAAGCACTTCAAGATGGAGGGTATCCATCTCTTAGCAGATCTACTCAAAAAGGGAGATTGGATGGTCCGGCAGGACCTAAAGGACGCTTACTTGACGAGTCCTATTTCTCCTCCCCATCGGTGTTTCCTGCAGTTTCAATGGAGGAACCGGTGGTTGGAATATTTGGCCTTTCCTTTCGGGCTTCCCTCTGCTCCATGGTGTTTCACCAAAGTCATGAAGCCGGTGATAGCCAATCTACGAGAACAGGGCATTTGCATGATAGTGTATCTAGACAATAGTCTTATCATGGCTCAGACACACTCCCTAGCCAAACTGCACTTACAGATGACAGTGTTCCTTCTGCAGAACTTGGGATTTGTAATCAACAAACCCAAGACGTCCCTATGTCGTTCTCAGACAATGGACTTCCTAGGTTTTGTCATAGAATCATGGATGGACAGCTCAGCTTAGTCTCCCCCGGTCGAAATTAAGGGATCTCAAGAAGGAACTCACATCAGTGTTAGCCAAACAGAGGGTCTCCCTCAGGACAATTGCCAGAATAGTGGGGGTTACTGGCATCCTCAATACAGGCTATCTTTCCGGGCCCTCTTCATTATCGGGCCCCTCAGAGATAAAAAAAACCAACACCTTTGAAGGGGTCTGTCCTATACAGATCGGGTCCCTCTGACACAGGAAGTAAGGGAAGAAATGCAATGGTGGTTGGGCCAAATAGAAGCGTGGAACGGCAGAGCTATCTTCGGCTCCCAACCGGAATTCATTATGGAGTCACATCCCAGCCGTTGGAGCTGGGGAGCATGCTTCGGAGATATCTCCACAGGAGGAAGATGGTCACTTCAAGAACTATTGCTCCACATCAACTGTCTGGAATTGTTGGCACAGTCATTTGCGATACGTACGCTGTCCCCCATAAAGGTCGCTTGTTGCACCCTACTCAGGATGGACAATATCATGGCAGTGAGATATATCAACAAGTTGGGAGGTATGAAGTCGTCCCTGCTAGTGGAGATAGCAAAGGATTTTTGGCACTATTTCCTCAGTCACCAGCAATCAGTGATAGCGGAATACATTCTGGGACAGTCGAATACTGTTGCAGATTGGAATTCCAGGTATCTAAAGGATTACAGAGATTGGCAATTTTAACCTCAACTGTTCCAGTGGTTCAGACAGTGTGGGGTACTTGCGAAATAGACATTTTTACATCCAGAATTAACCGACAGCTGTAGATGTTCTTCAGCTGGAGGCCGGACCCATTGTTGTGTTTCGATTTATATTCCGTATGCATTTCCCGATTCATGCCCTTATATAGGTACAATTCACATTGCCCTTATAAAGGCATAGAAATCCAGTCCTTATTTAGGCATAGTCCATGCTACCCAAATACAGGCATAGCTACTTACATCAGTTTATCTACGTCATAATGAAGTCTTGGAAAACCAGACTCTTAAGCTGTTGGGGCTTTCCCCTTTCTTGAATATTGAATTCTCCAATTCTCATTTATTATGCATGAACATCTATTCCTTAGGGGTTCATTCATAACGTTCATATGCCTGACTTTTACATCAATACTGGTATTCCTAAACACCTTCAAGGTATAAATATACCTTCACTTTCTATGGCAAGGCACGGTGTGGTTCGATTACCTACTTGCACGACGTGGCTCACCACAGAGAGTCCCGAAGGAAGTCATCTCCCCAACTGATGTACTGACCAGACGCTGTCATCCTCCTCGCTGAGAATCCAGCTCCAGTGTTTCTGACTCCCCTTGCGGGGTGTTAGAGAATCGAGTCCTGGGAAAGAGATACCAACCTCTCTCATTCTAAGGTATGGAGCTGATTAGAACCTAGAGAAACTTTTGGCAACTCTTGGCATAACTAAACCAGACTAAGACAGCACCTACTGCTTCCCTCGTACTAGACTTAGATTTGGTACACTGGGGTAGGATTATTTAGAAGCACCAGATGAGTATTTTATGTCATAGCTGCACGACATGCTATTACAGTATTATTTTATCTTACTGCTAACACTGTACATATTCTGTCTTACGATTGTAGTAGTTCATATCTCTTGCACGAGAAAGAAGACTGTTCAATAAACCCTTTTTACTGAAACGCCCGTCTCTCTATTTCTGTGCAACTCTGTAGAAACGAAGCATGCATGATTGACTGAGTGAAACGGTCATCTATTGTTTCCACTACTCTGAAGATATTGTTCCGACTCTAAGGGAAACAAAGTTGTCATGTTTATGCGGTTGTCAGAGACTAATCCCTTATTGTTCATTCGATAAAGTTTCTAGTGACCTCTGAGTTAGCTGGCACACACAAGTAATTAAGTTTAATGTACTTGATAGAGACATACTGACCTGAGTCCTATGTCAAATCTATAGTGTATATTATTCCAATGTGCAGAGCCTATTAGGGATATAGGAACCACACTACATGGCGCCCAACGGTGTGGTAAGGCACTAATTTGATGCTAGATACTGAAGTAACTCAGGTGTGCTTTTCTCAGAGCCCCTACTCATAATACTCCAATAGACGTCTGGAGTGGTTAGGGTTAATATCCGCCATAGCTGAGTAGGACGTAAAATCCGATGTATTAGCTTTTTGGTTTGTTCAACGTTGAAGGATACAGTGTTCCAAAATATTGTGCACCTTATCTTTCTTCCCTTGAATCTAGCTCTGCAAATTCATTAAACAAAAATGGCCCTAACCGGAGACAATAACACCGAAACCGGTGGAGCTGCGGCTGACCAATCCGAAGTAGCTTTAAACTAAACAGGGTTTTATGAAACCGATGTGAATGCTATAATCATTCCTTCAAATTTGAGGAGAGCCATCCCTTTAAAACTTATAAAACATGGCCTAACACCAAGAGGTGGTAGAGCAGTTTTTGTGATAGAAGCACATGAATATCACCAGAAAGAGGTATTCTATTCATGGATGGTATTCCCAGAATCAAATCAAGTAATTAAAATGTTTCACGTCTACAAAGAAGATGATCCACCAGAGGAATATATTCCTTTTGAGGATATTGAAATTCCAGTCACATACCAGGAGCATGAGCTCTGGTTTAAATGCGCCCTAAAACATTTAAATCACATTACCAGGCTTGGTCCACTAGGTAGACCAGGAGCAATATGGCCAATTTTAGCCGGCTATACACCTCATCCTGACATTGAAGGAATGTCAGTCATAAAATTACTTACTCAACTCAAAGAGTTGATCAAAATTTATAGACAATTGGTTCAATATGTTATGCAGACTCTTCCAGTCCAAACACCATTAGTTATTCCACAACAAACCTCTCACCAGGGGAATACACTAAAAATCACACCACAGACTTTACACGCAGTCATTGGTAAACTACCCTCAAAACTTGAACAAATTCTGTTTTGGATAGCTCAAACAATTACTCAAACTGAAGCGGTATTTTCCAATACCAGTCCTTATGAGAAACAAAGAATTCTAACAATCTGTTTACTAATGGAGATAACACCACATCTGGAAGACTGCTCCACTTAGGGCACAGTCTTCGCTGCTATCTACACTAAAACACATGGTGTTCAATCTATGGTGGTAATACCTGATGTCCTGAAACAGATTCAAAATGAATACAGGGCAGAGCCTGCTCTGAATTTAGGTATGAAGTTACTGAAAAATTTCAACCAGGTCTCAACAATAATATTATCTAATATTAAAGGAGATGCAGCATCAGTGGCAATCCACCAGAAATTAAGGGAATTTGATGTAACAGAACAACAACAAGAACTAGCCAGAATAATTGAAAAATCCTATGAAGAATTAGGCAGAGACAGTCTGGGTGGAAAACCAGTGAAACTACAACTGTCTGAAAGTCCTGAAAAGGTCTTTACTAAAAACACTCCCACCTCTTCTTAAAGGAAGTGGGAAAATAGCAAACAAACTTCTAAAGAGAAGCGTTCTCAATCCCGAGGTAGGTCTCTTCAAAAGGAGCCCTCTGAAAGGAGGTATAACCTCAGGAATAGGGATAATTTGAGAAAACCTGACAGGTATCAAGATACTGATACACGTTACTCTCGTACCTTTCAGATATAATCACAGACATCCGAAAGAAGAGGAGGGTCAGATCAAAAAGAAGAACGCGTGAAGTCCAAAGACGATCAACATGTTCAGAAAAGCAAACCAAACCTCAATTCAGCAAAAAGAAGGTAGCTCGTCTAAAAATCAGACATGCCGAGGATCTTGAGGACACAACTCAAGAACGGAGAATGGGCTCAGACAATGTTGGACAGCACTAGCAGAAGTAACAATAGCTCACCAGAACCTGAAGGGACTTCTGGAGACAGTGGACTTGATGAGGGCATTCAAGTTGAAACTGCAGACACCAGGGTTAGCTCTCCACGTAGGTTATATGAAATAACACTCCGGATGGAGGGAGACATACCAAGAAAAGTGAAAGCACTCTTTTGGGAGCCACTTTCAAAGGGTTATGATATACTTCTGGCAGAACAGGAATGGCTACCAGAATTTGTCAGGGAGTGTCCACATGGCGAAGACATCATTATGCCAGCCTTTTCTAACCATGTTCCAGTACATTTAAAATATACTTATGCCAGGAAATATGCAGTCGCCAAAGCTCCAGCATTATACAAAAATTATGTAGGATGGGATGAGGATTTACCTCACCATAAAATCCAGTTATAAAATCAACCAACTGCACAAAGGCAGTACCCAGTTAAGCAAGAAGCTAAGAAACAGGTCAGGGAGATCTTAGATCAACTTGAATATCAAGGGGTGATTGAAACTTGCACCTCATCAATGAACAATCCTTTGTTTCCTATTTTCAAACCAGACAATACATATCATCTAGTTTTGGATTACAGACACCCGAACTCATGTTGTAAAACATTTGCAGTGCAGAATGCACACAGTACAGCATTAATGAATAACATTGTGTGTAAAAAATATAAAACCACATTAGATATTTCAAATGGTTTCCTTTGTCAAAATATTGCACCTGAAAGTAGGTATTTGACCGCTTTCTCAACAATGGGGACACAGAGTCAATTCTGTCGTCTCCCTCAAGGATTCAAGAATAGTCCAGGGTTATTCTCAGCAAGAGTAACAGAGTTACTACAAACTTATGATGATGAGGCATTGTCATATGTTGATGATATCTATCTGGCTGACGATGACTTGGATAGGCACTTGAACAGGGTGAACACCATTATACTAGGCTTCGCCTCTGAAGGGTATAAATTCAATTTTAAAAAATCAAGAATTGCCCATGTCAATGTCCTTTTTCTAGGATATGAACTCTCAAGTGAAGGCAAAAGCCTGGCAGCCAACTTTTTAGAAAAGTGTGCGCTGCTCCAACCTCCAAAAACGCTGAAACCCTTACAGTCGATTCTAGGTTTCCTGAAGTTTGGAAGAACTTACATTCTAAACTACGCAGAAAGGTTTAAACCTCTCTACGAATAAATCAAACCTGATTTTAAAACAGTTAATTGGACACAAAAACACACAGAAATTTTGCGTTCACTCCAAACAGACATGTCAGCAACTAAACATTTACAAACACGCGTAAACGTATGCAACTTAGTGATCCGAATCATTCCGGGTCAATGCAGATTCACCTACTTAACTTTCTAACGAAGGTGAAAAAATACCAATCGCATACAAATCACACTTGTATACACAAGCAGAAACTAAATTTACTTCTACAGAAAAAATTCTGACAGCAGTTCAAACCACTGTAGCAAAAGAAAGAGCTGTAGTACATGGGAAACGCATTATGGTCGTAACTCCTGTACCTGCCTTAGAGGCAGTGACAAAAGTGAGCATTCCAAATGCTAAAGCTTTACATCCGAGATGGATACAGTGGGTTAATTCTCTTGCTGCAACTGATGTTGACTACGTTTCTGATCCTTATTTAAAAACACAAGCATTCCTGCAATACGAACAAGAATGTCCTCTGCCTACTGAAATTCTGCCTCTAGAAGAGTATGAATGTATAATTTATACTGACGGATCTGCACGGAGTGTAAACAAGCTTATAGTGCAGCATGCGCAATCGATAAATGTTGTATGCGTGATGGCAAATTCAGACCTATGGTCACAAAAACACAATCTCTAGGAGTTTGTACAGCTCAGTGAGCTCAACTACAAGCATTCATTGAAAATATATGGATCGTGTATTCCCCACACTCATAGTGTGCGATTCTTTTTACTATGTTCAATCTTACAGTGAATATTTACAGAATTGGATTCAAAATGGTTTCAAAGATGCAAAAGGTGCCACAATCAAGCATAAAACGCTTTGGAAACAAGTAGTTCATGTAGGAAAGTGGCTCCATATATACTGAACCAAAGTAAGGTACAGTGTGTATAGAGTCCCCAGTCCCCAGAGGTTTGGCAGAGGCTAAAGTTACATATAACCTTACTCTTTAAAGAGGTAGCTACGCGATGTGATTTACGAGTGGTCCTTGCTGATATGGGTATACGGACCAAGATTATTAATTGATTCCCTGTACGTGGTCAAATATACTTATCGCCATTGACAGAGTGAATTGCTTACTCGCTGACATCCATGTGAAAATTAGCATGCCAAGTGATACGTTGATATAACGACAAAGAGATTTTGATCCGTGCTACAAGACTCATAGAATTTTTGTTGAAAGACTTAAAGAATTATTCCCATTTGATAACTTTATTGCGGTCATAGACCATAAAAGCACAGGTAAAATATGTACTTGCATAAAATACATAAATAATTAAAAAATACATGATTAAAAAGTTATTAAACAGTAAGTTATCAAAGTAATGGTATCAAAACATCCCAGTTAATCACAGATTGTCGCACTTCATTAAAGTGAGCCTTCTGCGCCACATACCATATAAAAAGCGGGATACCGCAAACAAAATAGAGGGGGTGGTGTCATATCTTAAAATTCTGACAGCTTGTGCACATTGTCTTAAACCAAGGCTTCTACACAGCGGTGCCAACCAGCATCTCCTTATTATACTGTAGGCTGGGCAGAGGAATAAGACGTGGACAATATCCTCTTTGGTGTTGTTACAAACTGGGCAAATTCCCTCTTCTCGTCCATTCCATTTGCAAGTAAATGCCCCAATAGGTAAACAACCATGTCTTAATTGTGTGTCAAGTTTTCTTGCAAGGGGAGGCTGTATTAAGTCCAGAAACTCCTCCCTCTTAGGCACGAGTTTTACCTGCAAAAATTCTGCAGACAGACTGCCCAGCGTTGTCGAGCTATGCAAAAGGCTTAGGTTGTAATGTCTCAGGGAGTCCAAGAGCTCCAGTCTCTTCACTCTCGGGCAGCTCACCTCCGGGGTCTCCCATAATTGGGGCATACCAATTTGATATACAAGGGCCTTGATATGGGCTAGCCAGGGGATATTCTTGGTCTTTAGGTGCCCCCAGACTTCAGCAAACTCAACTCTATAGTCCTCAAGCTCAGGCCCTTTCCAGAGCCTTCTCCAATACAGAAGAGGTTGGGTGGCTAGCAGTTCTGAGATGGACTCTAGGCCTAGATCTAGTCTCAGGGGTATGAGCGGGGTGCTCTGGGGGAGGCCTATCAGGTTCCGCATAAAGGCCTGTTCCACCTTGAGGAGGCTTAGTGTACTCTTATGGCCCCAGAGTTCTGCACCATACATCACAGCTGGTTTAGCTTGCGCCCCATAGATCTCAAGGTCTGGGGCAACTGGCTTAAACAGGGTTGTTCTATGGAACTTGCCAATGCCCCCTCCGATCTGCTCCAACCTCAAAGCAGATTTGGATACCTGTGGGCCCCAACCGAAATCTTCAGTCAGGGTGACCCCCAAGTATATAAAGGTTCTCACCCTTTCAAGCGGGACGCCATTTAATACCGGGTTAGGGCGAGTTTGCTTTGGGGGATGAAAGATCATAAACGTCGTCTTTGCTAAGTTTATCTCCAATCCCCTCAGAGCGCAAAGAGATACAAAACCATCCAGGACCCTCTGGATACCTGATGATGTTCGAGACAACAACAAGGTGTCGTCTGCGAACATCAGAGCAGGTACCCGACCAGTGGCCAACCAAGGAGCATCACTGTCCCTGACCCTATCCAGTTCACCCGCCAGGCCATTTATATAAAGACTAAAGAGCGTGGGCGCCAGGGAGCAGCCCTGGCGCACGCCTCTGGTCACGGGGAAGCGGGCTGATAATTCCCCATTCTTCCCGCATCTCACCTTGGCATAGTTCCCTGCATGGAAGCGCATCAGGACGTCTAGCAGATAGGGCGGGAGGTCTAGTTCTTTCAGTACCCTCCATAGGCATTCCCTGGGGACAAGGTCGAAAACAGCCCGCAGGTCTACGAAAACAAGGTAGAGGCTGCCACCCTCTACTCTTGCTGTCTTCCAAAAAAGGACCTGCAACCTAAAATTTGGTCCAGGGTCAAAATTCCAGCTCTGATGCCGGCCTGTAGGGTAGTCAATATTTTTTGCTCCTCCATCTACCCCAGCAATCTGTCCAGAAGGACTCGGCCCATTAACTTCTGTGAAGTATCCGGGAGACTAATCGGCCGGTAATTTGATGGCACTAAGGGACAGCCCTTCTTGAAGATTGGCACAATTTCGGTTCCTGCCCAGGTGTCCGGTAACTTGGCTCCCCATAAGACAGCATTAAATAGAACAGCCAAGTACGGTGCCCAGATTTTTGGCTGGGAGCGGAAAAGGTCTCCTAGTAGTCTGTCGAGGCCTGGGGCTTTGTTAGGTAGTTGCCTGATAATCGCCGATTCCACCTCATTGACTGAGATGCTCTCGGTGTCTCCAGGACCCTCCCTTGCCCTGGCGTCCCACTGACCTAACGTATAGCCCAAGTCCGAGGCCCCCCGCAGTCGATACTCGTGAGGGGGTCCTGGGGCTCGGGACATCCGGAGGGCATCATCTGGCACCGATGTCTCTGCCCCATTTAGGTGTTCACTAGTATCAGTCTCAGGGCTGGTATAAAGCGCAGCAAAGTGCGCCTCCCAGACAGACGGAGCAATGTTTGATTGAAGAGGCTCCCCTCCCTCTTTTGCACCAGAGTTGACTATTGACAGAATAATTTGGCGTCTTTTGCTAGTAAGGCCCCTCTTAGATCTTCCCACCTGGCTTCTTCCCACTCCCTCTTACCCCTAGCGAGCTCCTTTTTATATAACAGTCTGGTTGCCCTAATGTTCACTCTGTCATTAGATTTGATTGCCGCAAGTAGCTCCTTTTTTAGTTTTTTGCATGCATCATCAAACTAAGGGTGAGATTTCAGGGCTCGCCTTTTAGTTCCATTTACAGGGTAGAACACGACCCCCAATACCGTAACTAGCTGCCTATGTGTCTCCACTACCTGATGCCTACAGGATAGATCACCCATCTGGGTAATAAGTGGGATTGCAAGTTGGTAAATTTTTGCTAGCCTGGATGGTGAATTTACTAGGTGGGGCCATTTAACCCTTCTTCTACTATTAGCCAACATGAGGGGAGGCATCATCGCCGCGGGTTCGGGTACAGGATTCGTTAAGCCAAAGGACCCCGGCTTAAGAGTTAAAACCAGGGCCGTGTGGTCGCTATCTTGTCTTTGTACGACCCTAAATTCCTTTAGCTTATCCCAATTTTTGGCGTCTACCATAAGGTAGTCAATGATGGATGTTTGCCCTACTCGGTTAAACGTGGCTATAGCTGGGGAATCAGAATCCAATCTCCCATTGCATGCCCGCAAAGATGTTTCAAGGGAGAAGGATTTTATTTGGAGAGCTAGAGGAGTCCATGCCCTAGCTGGGGTAATATTGGGCTCAGGAATATGCCAAAGTGCATCAACCTCATCTTGCTCACCCAGCTCCAGACTTCCCAGTGGTTTGAATTGACAATTAACCCCTTCCAGGCTCATGACGAGCTGGGCTCGTCATGGCGTAGCCTCCTCGCACGCTGATGCCGAGCCCAGCTCGTCATGAATAATGGTAAATCTGAGATCCCAACACCGGGAGGGAAAACCCTTAGCAGCCATGGTGTTAAAGTCTCCCCCAAGAATTATTGACATGGAGGGGTCTAGCCTCTGGATAAAAGAATTCAGGGCTTTAATTGTTTCCGACTCTTGTCCATTTCTGGATGGTCTGGAGTAGATATTTATTATTGCTACTTTGGGTTTACTTGCGGGTTTTAATAAGACACACTGTATGTCCAATGAGTTTGGGTCGCCTGGATACCCAGGTGGGTACCTATCCAAATTGACAACCCACCCGACGGACGGCCTCTGCCTGTAGACACGGACAGGATGTCAAATGTTGCGAAAGACGAGCTACTGCTCTCTTCCAGTGCCCAGGTCTCTTGCATAAGGCATATGTCATGTGTTGCCATAAAGGCCGCCCACTCTGGGGTTAGTAACTTATTTTTTAACCCGGCTATATTCCATGAGATCAACTTTAAGCATCCTTCTTGTGGAATTTTGGAGCCCTCTCCTTCCCCTTCTACATTTTTCTCCCCCAGAAGCTGGTGTAGCATGGGATACGGAGTAATTTCTTCTGAAACCCCATGGCCTGCGCCTTCTGGACTAGTGGTATGGGATTGTCCACCAATGCCCCACCTAGACTGTAAACTTCAGTCGCAATCATCCATACCACTAAACACATCGAACCTGTTAAGTGTCTCCAGGGGTGTGAAGGGCCTCAGATGGTCCATGCTTCTGTTAAAATTCGTGTTGACTCTGGGGGGTACAGTATTCCACCCGTAGGGATCAGCATCAGGCATTTGGTATTGTGCATGTAACAAATGCCCGGTGTTAAATGGGGTTGGAAAATATGTATGGGTATGTGATTGTCCACTTATATATTTTGGGGCGAACACTAGGGATCTGGGATAGAAGTAGGTCAGAGGGCGGGGGATAATGCTGTTATTACCATTCCCTGCAGGAGAATTTAATATTTAATTGACCGCACACGAATCTCTAAAGTTGACTACGACTACATCTCCCTCAATGTCCTTACTTCTACTACCCAGCCAAGGAAGTCGGCGAACATGTACTATTTCGCCATTGATGTTACTTGCGATTGGTCTATATACTCTAAACCAATGCATAATTTTATTCTTCAGCTGGGCAAATCCTTCCCTCTTGTTATCTGCCAATACAGGAACCCCTGTTAAGACAGCCACATAAGGCACAGCTTCCGGGGGAAGTTTTGCTAATGGACCCCTATTCGTTGGAACCCCTGTGTGTCTGGTGCCTCTCCTCTCCTCACGTAATTTCCCTGCAAGTACCTTTTCCTGATCCCTCATGATGTTACTCGCAGGAATAAAGACTGATTTTTTTGCTTGCTTAGGGGGAGTTAGCTTTTGTTGGGTGGGACCTTCCATTTTAGGGGGGTTTGATGTAACTGTAGTGGGTTGCGATGAGACTTTAGGGGCAGTGGGCATAGCTGGTATGACCGGGATCAAGGGCGGCACAGCCTCCCTCACCAGGACCTCAGGTGCGTTGTCCTTCCTCCCAACACCCAACTCCATAACCTCAAGACGTTTCTACACATTTTTTAACCTTTCAATAATAGGTAAAATGAAGGATCTAATTAAGTGTTCCATGCTATCTAACGAGACACTAGTATATGCTGGTTTCAATGTGGATTCTACGGGCCATCGGCGGGTACACTAATGCCGATGTCCAGTTGTTAGACGGACCGGGAGGGTCGGCCGAGGATACGGGGAGCGGTCTCCAGGGAGAGCCGACTCCAGTGACCGTACAGACAAGTAACTTCCCCCCCACAGACGGACACCACACAAGGGTAAGGTTCAACGAGATTTTATAGGCGATTCTTAAAGTACGATAAAATGGTACAAGGAGGTCTGGACTCAGGGGTCCCCTCGATTCTGGTCTCTGGTTTGGGGAAAGGGTAGCGGGACAGTCTTGGTTACCAAAAGATGGAAATAGCTCTCAATCCTCGAGCTCGGCGTTCTAGATGATCGGGCCGCGGCGGAGCCAGCAGGTCCCGAGATGGACGAAGGAAGCGACGGTCCGCGGCGGAGCCAGCAGGTCCCGATGAAGATGATGGTTGCAAACGGTCCGCGGCCACGCCAGCAGGTCCCGACGACGATGAAGGATTACGAAGGTTACGAAGGTTGCGGCAGCACCAGCAGGCAGGGCGATGGTGCACAAGGCAGAGCTATGGCAGCGCCAGTAGTCCGTCAAGGATGAGTTCTTCTTTACGTCTCTCGACTCCAAGATACAACTGCCTTCCTGCTCTGGAGCTGCCCCAGTTATAGGGCTGGTGTTCTTTGATGTCCGGACCCTCGCACTTGGAGGTCGGGAGGTCCGGGATGGGGGAGTCCAGACACCCAGCAGGGGGGTGGGGCCAGCGCCCGGGGAGGCGATGGGCGAGCGGCACTTGGCGGGGAGAGCCATCGACACCTCTTTCTCCCATTGACTTGCCAAGTAGCCCGCTCACCTCCTGGGTGGATGGTGGTGCCGGGATGTCTGAGGCCTGGCCAGGCCCAGGGTTGAGGTCGATCGGGGGCCAGGCGGCCTCGTGGTGGAGTGTCCAAGATGGCGCCCAGGATGGGCGCGCGGGCCAGCAGTGGATCGGGTCCACGAGGTCGATATGTTCGAAGGCAGGGGTCCCTGAGGGGACGGAGGACGTGCAATGGTGGTGTGTGGTACCTGTGTGACCGGCCTCGGGCCGGTTTGGGCCGGGGGAGAGCGGCCCTTCATGTGGCCTGTCCAACATGCGTCCCCCCCAGCTGAAGGCGGGGAGAGTTACCCATCCTCTTGGGGACTCTCCTCGTCGAGGCGGAAGAACCGGGACAGGCCATCTGCGTTGGCGTGATCCGGCCCAGGCCGGTGTTCAACTGTGAAGTCCATCCCTTGTAGGGAGATGGACCAACGTAGTAACTTCGGGTTTTCCCCCCGCATCTGCATCAGCCACTGCAGGGGTCGGTGATCGGTCTGCACCCGAAAGTGTGTGCCAAAGAGGTAGGGCCGGAGCTTCTTGAGGGCCCATACCACAGCAAAGGCCTCCCTCTCTATGGTGCTCCAGCGTTGTTCCCGTGGTAGGAGGCGCCTGCTGATGAAGGCCACTGGCTGATCAAGGCCTTCGGTGTTCACTTGAGACAGGACTGCCCCAATGCCATGGTCGGAGGCATCCGTCTGGACGACGAACTCCCGGTTGTAGTCGGGGGCCTGGAGCACCGGGGCGGAACACATGGCGGCTTTCAATTGTTCGAATGCTGTTTGGCACTCCGGGGTCCAGTTGACTTTTTTGGGTTGATTTTTTGACGTGAGTTCTGTGAGGGGCCCCACGATAGTACCATAGTCTTTCACGAACCTTCGGTAATAGCCCGTGAGGCCCAGGAAGGCTCGTACCTCGGTCTGGGTGATGGGTGGCTGCCAGGACTGGATGGCGGCAATTTTGAGCTGCAGAGGGGCCACCAGGCCGCTTCCCACCTGGTGCCCGAGGTAGGTTACAGATCCTTGCCCAATTTGACATTTGCTGGCCTTGATCGTGAGGCCAGCTCGCTGAAGGGCTTGTAGCACTGCTCGGAGGTGGTGGAGGTGCTCGGACCAATGGTGGCTGTATACAGCGATGTCGTCTAGGTAGGCGGCACTGAACCCTTCGAGCCCCGCCAGGACCTGATTGACGAGCCGCTGAAATGTTGCTGGGGCATTTTTCATGCCGAAGGGCATGACCTTGAAATGGTAATGCCCATCGGGGGTGGAGAAGGCAGAACGTTCTTGGGCCCGGGGTGTGAGGCCGATTTGCCAGTAGCCCGCCGTCAGGTCGAAGATGCTGAGGTAGCGGGCAGCTCCCATGCGGTCGATTAGTTCATCCGCCCGGGGGATGGGATGTGCGTCTGTTCTGGTGACCGCATTCAAGCCCCGGTAGTCGACGCAGAACCGGAGTTCCGGTGGGGTGCCAGGGGCGGCCGCTTTGGGGACCAGTACTACAGGACTGGCCCAGGGGCTGTCTGAGGGCTCGATGACCCCGAGTGTGAGCATTTTGGCTACCTCTTCCTGGATGCAGGCCCGTACCCGATCTGGCACGCGGTAGGCCCGGTGGCGGATAGGGGGGCTGTCCCCCGTGTCCACATCGTGCACACACCAGGAAGTGACCCCTGGGGTGAGGGAGAACAGGTTGGCGAACTGTGACAGGAGGACTCGACACTCCTGGTGTTGCTCTCGGGTGAGGGCCTCCGAGAGTCGGACCCCATCCACGGAGCCGTCTTTCTCCTGAGTCCGTAGGAGGTCAGGGAGGGGCTCGGAGTCTTCTTCAACCCCATTGTCGGTGGCCATCAGGAGGCCGAGTTCGGAGCGCACAAAGTGGGGTTTCAGTCTGTTAGCGTGGAGGACCCGGAGGGGGTTCCGGGAAGATTCCATGTCGATGAGATAGGTGGCAGGACCCTTGCGCTCGACTACTTTGAAGGGCCCCGTCCACTTGTCTTGCAGGGCGCAGGGTTCGGTGGGGGACATCACCCATACCTGTTGCCCAGGTTCAAATTCGATGGAGGAGGCATTCCGGTCATACCACTTTTTCATGTCCTCTTGACTGGCCTCTAGGTTGGCTTTTGCCAGCTCTCTGAACCGCCGGGTCTGGTTGCGGAGTGTTAGGAGGTACCGGAAGACATCTGGTGGGTTCTTTAGAGGGGGCATCTCCCAGCCCTCTTTGACTAGGCTGAGCGGCCCCCGCACTGGATGTCCATATAGCAGTTCAAACGGGCTGAAGCCCAGGGACTTCTGGGGAACCTCTCGATATGCGAAGAGGAGGCACGGCAGCAGTACATCCCACTGGCGACGGAGGGGTTCTTCCAACCCCCCGATCATCCCTTTGAGCGTGCGGTTGAACCGCTCAACGAGTCCGTTTCCTTGAGGGTGATAGGGGGTCGTAAATCGGTAGGTAACCCCGCACTGTTGCCAGAGGGACTTCATATATTTAGAAATAAAGTTCGTGCCTCTGTCGCTGACGACTTCTCGGGGGAAGCCCACACGGGAGAAGATCCCCATTAGAGCCCGGCCGACTACCGGGGCTGTCACAGTTCGCAGGGGAACAGCCTCGGGGTAGCGGGTGGCGTGGTCCACTAGCACCAGGATGAACCGATGACCTTGTTTTGTGCGCGGGTCCAGGGGCCCCACGATGTCTATCCCGACCCTCTCGAACGGGGTGGTGACCACGGGAAAAGGTTGCAGGGGGGCTTTTAGTTTGCGGCCGCTCTTTCCACTGGCTTGGCACGTGGGGCAAGATCGGCAATGCTGGTGTACATCGTTCCTCATTTTGGGCCAGAAGAAGTGGGTTACCAGACGCCTGTAGGTTTTATCTTGACCCAGGTGTCCCGCCAGGGGGACATCGTGGGCCAGGTTTAGCAGAAAGTCTCTAAAACGGAGGGGCACCACCAGTACTCGGCTGGCCCCCAGCTCCGCGATTCTTTGCTCACTGTACAGCAGGTCATTGTCCCAGTAGACCCAGTGAGTGCCGGAGGTATCCCCTGCGCCTTGGGCGAGCGCTTGCTGGCGGAGTCCCTCGAGGGAGGGACAGGTCTTCTGTTCTTGGCGAAATTGTTCTTGCGTGGGCCCCCCCTCTTGAGGCCACTGGTCGAGGTTAGTAAGGTCTGGAGGTTGAGCTTGTTCTGGGGGGACGTCACGGTCGGTGGTTTCGGCTGGGGCGACCGGAGGCGGTGGCGCCGGCCATTCGGGTTCCTCTGGGCGGGGGCTGGCACGGGGGGCCATGGACCGGGTGGTGACGCACGCCCAGTCCGGGACGCCTAACATCCCCAGGTGTTCTCTTCGTTCTACGGCGGCCCACGGGGAGCTTTCAAGGTCATTCCCCAGGAGGCAGTCTACGGGGGCATCGTCTCGGACCGTGACTTTCAACATGCCGGAGACCCCCCCCCATTCGAAAGGGACGCAGGCCATCCGACACAGACTTTCCGAGTTATCGGCTGAACGTACAGGGCAGAGAATGTTCGGTAGATACTGTTCCGGGGTCACCAGGTGACAGCGGACGGCTGTTACACTGGCCCCAGTGTCACGAAGGGCTTCAGCCCGGCGTCCATTGATGCTCACCCATTGGCTGTACTTCTGGGTGTTAGCGGGTAGGGGGACCCGCGGGACCATGTCTTTCCCCCCTAAGCAGGCTAGAGCCATGGCGGCTGGCTCCCATTCCTGATGCTCTTGCTCATATTCTTCTTGCTCCTCGGAGATCTGTTCTTCCCCCAGGGCAGCAGCAGCCACCTGGCGGGGTCTTGGGCTCTGGTACTGTGGGCAATTTGGATCGTTGGCATAGTGGCCGACTCGTTGGCATCGATGGCAGGTAACATTGGCTCGGTATCCCGGTCGCGCCGGGGCGCTGCCCCGGTTGGCCGGGGGGGTGGTGCTGACCGCGGGGGCGACCGGAGCGTTGTCTCTTCCGCGTCCTTGGCCTCCTCCTCCTCCTCGGGGACGGTGCTGACCATTGTTGTTCCGGTTCTGTTCGTAGGACCCATTCCGGCCCACTCTGGTGATTTCCCATCGGTCAGCTTCGGCTGCGAGCTGCCGGGGATCGGTTAACTTGCTGTCGAGAAGGTGCTGGCGGAGTTCAATAAAGCAATTGTTCGATAGGTGCTCCCATACCATGAGATTGAACAGTTGTTCGTAGGTTGTAACCTGGCTTCCTTTGATCCAGCCCTCGAAGGCTCGGCTAAAGTAGGTTACATAGTCCACCCAAGTTGTACCCGGGATGCGGGTGCAGTCTCGGAACCTCTGACGGTACATTTCGGGTGTGAGGCCATAGCGGGTGAGGAGGGCAGCTTTCATATGGTCATAGGAGGTCATCTGGTGGTCCGGGAGCTGTAGCAGGGTGTCGCGGCCCTCATTGAGGAATCTCCCCCATAGGCCGGCTCCCCAGTCGTTTCTATCGATCCGGTGTGCAGTCATAGCGATTTCGTAGGCTTTAAACCATTGCTGGATGTCGTCCTCTCGGAAGTATTCTCGAACGACATCCTTGGGGATGTGTACCTTTTTCTCCGTTGTCCCTGGGGTGTGGGGTTGCTCGAACACCCCTATTTCTTTATTCTGCTTGCGTAAATCAATCTCAGCTAGTCGTCGCTCGTGTTCATATGCCAGTTTCTTTTCCTCGAGCTCCCTTTGTCTCTGTTTCTCCTCTCTTTCTTCTCGGAGACGCAGGTGCTCTAAGTTTATTTTCTGTTCGGCCAACTTAAGTTCAACGTCCATTTTGAGCCGAGCCATTTCTAGCTCGTGTAGTCGGGTTCTTTCTCGTTCCTGGATCTCGTCTTGCGAGAGACCCGTTCTTTGCTCTTCAGGAGCCATGGTGGTTTTTGCTGCGATGCTTCGATCGGGAGTTCCGGCGACCCCGGTCTCGGCCCAAGACTCTAGGGCATGCTTGAAATCGTCTTTGGTACTTAGTCCGGTGGTAGCGATACCTAGTTCGATGCAGAATTGTTTTAGTTCACGATGGTTGTACTCGTCCAATTTCTCCATCTGGAATTTCTCGGTGGATCCGCTTTCTTTAGTTGTCATCTTGATTTCGTCGTGGGGTGAGCTACTGTCTGTACGATTATGCGGTGATTCGGATCGCGCCGCTGGCCACCAATGTTAGACGGACCGGGAGGGTCGGCCGAGGATACGGGGAGCGGTCTCCAGGGAGAGCCGACTCCAGTGACCGTACAGACAAGTAACTTCCCCCCCACAGACGGACACCACACAAGGGTAAGGTTCAACGAGATTTTATAGGCGATTCTTAAAGTACGATAAAATGGTACAAGGAGGTCTGGACTCAGGGGTCCCCTCGATTCTGGTCTCTGGTTTGGGGAAAGGGTAGCGGGACAGTCTTGGTTACCAAAAGATGGAAATAGCTCTCAATCCTCGAGCTCGGCGTTCTAGATGATCGGGCCGCGGCGGAGCCAGCAGGTCCCGAGATGGACGAAGGAAGCGACGGTCCGCGGCGGAGCCAGCAGGTCCCGATGAAGATGATGGTTGCAAACGGTCCGCGGCCACGCCAGCAGGTCCCGACGACGATGAAGGATTACGAAGGTTACGAAGGTTGCGGCAGCACCAGCAGGCAGGGCGATGGTGCACAAGGCAGAGCTATGGCAGCGCCAGTAGTCCGTCAAGGATGAGTTCTTCTTTACGTCTCTCGACTCCAAGATACAACTGCCTTCCTGCTCTGGAGCTGCCCCAGTTATAGGGCTGGTGTTCTTTGATGTCCGGACCCTCGCACTTGGAGGTCGGGAGGTCCGGGATGGGGGAGTCCAGACACCCAGCAGGGGGGTGGGGCCAGCGCCCGGGGAGGCGATGGGCGAGCGGCACTTGGCGGGGAGAGCCATCGACACCTCTTTCTCCCATTGACTTGCCAAGTAGCCCGCTCACCTCCTGGGTGGATGGTGGTGCCGGGATGTCTGAGGCCTGGCCAGGCCCAGGGTTGAGGTCGATCGGGGGCCAGGCGGCCTCGTGGTGGAGTGTCCAAGATGGCGCCCAGGATGGGCGCGCGGGCCAGCAGTGGATCGGGTCCACGAGGTCGATATGTTCGAAGGCAGGGGTCCCTGAGGGGACGGAGGACGTGCAATGGTGGTGTGTGGTACCTGTGTGACCGGCCTCGGGCCGGTTTGGGCCGGGGGAGAGCGGCCCTTCATGTGGCCTGTCCAACACCAGTCCAGTGTGCGGAGATATTGAATCGACTGTCAGATTTAACAATTTATCTTCTGCAAGTACTAAAGTCTGTTTGGCTGTGGTACCAGGCTTGAGAGACTTGCCAAAATCTGAGTGACAAACCTTAGGTTTTTCATTGCCCCCCCCTTGCGTCTTCTTTTGCTGGGTGGTGGGCCTTGAACCTTAGGGAGAATTGGCCTTTTATTCTTACTACGCTTAAATTTGTCAGAAGTGCGATTCATACTAACTGAATCCTTTGTTAAACTAATAGGACTAGAAAGTGGAGTAGGACTCAAGGTCTGTCCAATAGAGGCACACGGTGTAGGGGTACAGTCTCGTAGCAAAAGTGGAACACTCTCTGGCAGAGTTAGATCTTCAGTTCCGCTGAGATTCCCCCATTAGGGAAAGGGGCATTCAGCGTAGGATCAATTATAGTTTTGTTTTTCAAACTTTCTACCGAGCGGCGGCGCTCCGCCCTTCGCTCTGCTAGCGTGGTCTCCTTTTCTAAGTCAATGAGGACCTTGGTGAAGTAATTGTCAAGAGTACCTTTTAACGGCAGCCCCCCCGGCTTATCCACAACAGTTAATTTGGGGCTCATACCTGAAGCAGACATACGGGCGGTAGAAAAGTTGGAGGATGGATGCAAGAGAATAGGCCCGGCCCGGACTCAAGCGGCTTCTGACGGCCACAGACGGCCCGCCCTTGTCCCGGTCTTCTCCCGGTGCGCTCCCGCGCGCGTCCAGCGGGACGAGGTTCCGGTCCGACCTTTAAACGCCTCCTGGCGCCACGCACAGTTGGAGGCGGCATCCTTGCCGCAGGTAGGGCTGATGGGAGTTGAAGTCCTGGTGCGGAGGGGGGGGCTCGGCGGAGCCAAGCCCGGCGGAGGGGAAAGGCGGAGCAATGCCCGGCCCGTGAAGTCGAGCGGAGCACAGCCCGGCCCTGTTGCTGCAGGAGATTCTGCCCAAAGTCAAAGGATCATAGAATTATTTACTGTGGCTAATAAGAAGAATTGGAAGCTCGAGGGCCCTGAAGAAGTCTATATGTCAGAGACTGACAAAGACGAAACACGTGTTGGCTGTGTTTTGAGAATTACATTGGATGAAGGAATAAAGAGAAGAAAAATTGGAATAAATTGACTTTATTACTGTGGACTGTGATTTAATAATTTTGAGTGCTTGGTGGAAATTTTGGCACAATAGCTACAGTGTTTGCAATAGGCAACACAATATCAAACACAATTTAACATTGAGCTCAATGGGTTTTGCTAGATAAATGCAGTTGATTACCTTATGGATTACTTTTCTAACCCCAGGACTGGATCCTAGATTCAGTCTCGGGAAATGCACTGTAAACAGTTAAGTAAAAGCGTTTTGGTTACAGTAGTGATTTTTTAAGAATACAAAATGGATTTTCAAAGTTGACACTTAGAAACTGTTCAGTGAAAACCAAACAATGTTATCCTATGGGAGGAAATTCAAGTCACTGGTAAAGTAGGTTCTCGTTACTTTTGTAATTCAGTACTGGACTCCTAAGTTCAGTACCGGGACCTCTACCTAAGACAGGTAAGTAATTATGTTTTTGTAATTGGTACGATTTTCAAAGAATATTTGTAGTTTGCAAAAATCGACAGAAGAAATTTCACAGAAAAACAGTCAATGGTTTCCTACGGAAGAAAATTAAGGTTACTGGTAAGTATAGTTACGATTACTTTTGCGGTGCAGTACTGGGCTAAAAGGTACGGTACTGGCTTCTCTCCTGATCACAGGTGAGTAATTCGGAATTCGTTATTTGGCTGATTTTAAATGAATATTTTAAAGTTTCAAAACTTCACACTTAAAAGAAATTTCAAGTGAAACCAGTCAATGTTAACCTATGGCAGGAAAATGAGTTATCGGCTTTTAGGTAAGTACTCGACTGGTGGAGTTAAGGTTCTGGGCATAGACTCAGGGGTCTCCCAGGGTCGGAAAGGTACAGTTGTTGCACCCTCAGCGGCACAGGTGCAGCCGGGTGCAGAGAGAGTAGGTCCAATGCAATCCAAAGGAGGGTAGGGGGCCTGTAGTTGGTGGCTACAGGCAAGCAGGCCACGCGGCTGTGGGAGCTGAGCTCCTGGTCACTTACTCAGGGCAAGTGGGGAAGTAACGTAGAGTAGTAGTTGCACTTCCAGCGGCACTCGGGCAGCTGGGTGCAGGGTGCACAAAAAAGTGAACAAAGGCTGCAGACTCAGGGACGGAGATTCTTCAGGTGCCACCACCACTTCGAGAGGCAAGTTGGGATCTTGGAGAAGAGGTAGGTACCCCAAAGGAAGGCACGGAGAGTAGCAGGGTGCCGGATGCAGGGGTGTCTTTGGGTGTTGGGAAATCTTACCCTCAGCTGGTCGCGGTTGGAGGGGTCCCTGGTTCTGATGCTGCAGGCGTTGTCTGGGTCGTCGAGGAGGGTCTTTGGGCACTGGACTCTGGGTCACAGTCACCAGGGGGATGTCCTCGTGGTCTTGGATCACTCGGGCACAGGCCGGGCCCGGCGGGTGCAGAGTGGGCTGGATTTGCGGTTCCTGGCTGGCACCAGGGGTATTGCTTTTTGAGCAGAATGGCGGCAGCCTGGGGTCGTGCTTCCCCTCGCCTCCCCCACCTGAGAGGTGAGGTTGGCACAGGCTGGCACACCCCCTTTCCTGACTTAGGGTTTCCCGCCAGTCTTCCTGCCAGAGTGGGGTCAGAACTGGTGGGGGCCAGTTGCTGAGTACAGCAAGTGGCCTGGAGAAGCTCACAAAGGCGGCATGCCTTTGAAGCTTCCCCCTGCCCATCCATGGGGAGGAGACCTAGCACCTTGCCCAGGATGTGCATTGTTGCAGGCCCAGGAAAGCGGGGGCCTCCCCACCCAGGGGTCAAGCAACATGTCTGCTGTGTGGCAGCCTAGGCAGCCTCTCAGACAAGATGTGGATTGTAGGTTAGGGTTCAGGGGACATCTCTAAGATGCCCTCTGTAGTGCATCTTACATTAAATCCTACACTGGCATCAGTGCGGGTTTAATGTGCTGAGAAGTTTGATATCAAACGTGTCAGTCTTCAGTGTAGCCATTATGGTGCTGTGGAGTTCGTAATGACAGCCTCCCAGCACCATATACTCTTAATGGTATCACTGCACTTACAGTGCCCAAGAATGGCCCTGGGAACTGTAGGGGCACAGGGCTCATGCACCTGTGCCCACACCACTGACATAGGGCACCCAGCTAGAGGGATGACCGATGTATGCCAGGGCAGTGGGGTTGTGGGCATGGCACACAGGAATGTGTGCCATGTCGACTCTTTGTTTAGTTCTGCACCAGGACACTCAGCCTGCAAAGGCAGGGTGTGTGTGTGTGTGTGGGTGTCAGAGTGCAGAGCCCCTATGGGTGGCACAATAAGTTCTGCAGCCCTTCTTCTCTGGTCACAATGCCCTGGGTACCTAGGGTACCGTTTACTAGAGACTGACATGTGGCCAGAGATGCCAATTGGGTTTTAGTTTCAGCACAGTTTTTTTGGAAGGAACACAGGCCCTGGGCACCTGATTGGCAGAAGCCCAGGGCACACTCAGTCAAAGCACATCAGCAATTCAGCAAAAGGTAGGGGCATACCATGCATGAAAGATGGCACTTTCTCACAGTTAAGTTGCGAAACGGACTATAAGTCACTCACATGATACACACGCTGAGTCATCAACGTGATGGCGTTCCGTTGAAGGCAATTTATTGGCTGATGAAGCCACAAAAGGGGCTGTGCAAACGGCTTCCGTAGCTGCAATCACTCATTCAAAAACAAAGATAGACAGTGAAATAATGCTGACTGTCAATGCGATTTGCAAAGGCAGTGGTGCAGCGTTACCTAAAAAGTTTCCACTCAAATACTCATATATAACTGATACAAACAATGTTCTCTTTGCTCGAATCCCTGGAGTGGGGGGTAGTGTAATTCCAAACATGGAACATAGATGAGGACTAATCCTAGCAGCACATGAAGTGCTCTAACTCTGCTCATGCAGGTGTTTCCGCCACAGTATCATTATTAAACAACGATACTGGTGGCCCGGCATGGCATGAAGAAACAGACCAGAAAGTACATCTTGGACTGTGAAATATGCCAAAAGATGAAAGCCTCTACTGTGAAACGTCCTGCGCAGATAAACCATTAGCTTGTGTTTACCTGGCCCACTGTGGTCCCTTACAAATGGATGGTAACTATAAATATATCATGGTCATAGTGGATTCGTGTTCAATGTTCCTTTGGATGTGGCCTCAGCAATCGGCTGATGCTCAAACTGTAATAAAAGATTTGCGAGTCTTTATCGGCACATATGCAATTGGCACACTACATTCTGACCAGGGTTCCGAGTTTAGCTCTCGAGCTTACAAGAAGGCACGGCCAGTTTGGGCGTTGCATTGCGGTACTCTAGTCCATTCCCTCCTGAGGGAAATTCGGTTGTGGAGAGAAAAAAACCTGGACATAAAGCAATCTATAACAGCTAGGGTATTAGGTTCGGGTGGCAGGTGGGTTAAACATCTAATAAGTGTCCAACGTAGTCTTAACAACTTGCCAAGAAGTTCTTTATGGTGTATCACTCCATATGAAGCCCTATTTGGGACAAAAATGTTGGTCCTGGACCTTGATTGTCACACATCAGTGGTGGAAATTAAGAAATTTGATATCAAAGATTGCTTGGCTGTTTTACAGGACTTAAATGAACTAAGAACTAAACAAAGGAATGTGTTCCTGAAGCCAACCACCACTGGGGAAAAACCACCCGTCGCAGCAAGACCTGTCAGGATCCCAAAGCTTGGTGGTCAGAGAAAAGATCGCAGACAAGAAGGAACTTGGGCCTTCTTGCAGACAACCAGTACCTGTCCTAGCAATCCACAGAACAAGAACAGTGATACTGCCGCCCCTGCTTTAAAAAAAACGGAGAACAGGTTTGTGTGCATCAACCTGATCAAACCACACTATGTGGCCAATACTAAGCAGTAGGCCAAGTGGACTCCGACAATGTAGCAGACACACTCCGCTAGCTACAATCCATGAGGTTCAAACTGCGAGACTCATCACCTTTGAATATTCTACAGTGAGAAAAGAAGGACTATGCAGTAAAGCTATGGAACTCGTTCCTCTTGAGTCCCAAATAACAGTTCATCCTGACACACCTGTCTACAATGAATTAGCACTCAGCAGACCTTGGGGGCACTTTTTACTTACCGGGTGACAGCGTGTGTGGTCCCAAGCCGCCGCATGCAAACGCGGCCGCCAGAACTACACTACCCAGGATCCCCTGGGACGCCGACTTCCGTGGTCCCCGGACTCCCGCGCCTGGAGGCGCTTAAATCCCAGCTGCCCCTCCCGCGTCGCGGGAGCGCGCGGGGACGCGCCGGGCTAAGCCCGGGCAAAGGGCGGGCCCTCTGTGGCCCTCAGAGGACCTGAGGAGGACGGGGCGGGCCACCCCCCTTGGCTTTCACACCTGAAATCACACCACGAAGGTAAAGACTATTTCTGTTGGTATTCCCTGATTATCATGAATACTAAAGTGGTTCACCCAGCTATCGTAGCAGGAACTGGGCAAAAGTTTTCCTGGTTAGACGAGCTAAACCTCTTATGTCAAACCACCTATGCACCATCAGAAACCCCCCTTTCGCCCAAAAGCGACATCATACTACCAGTTAAGTCTACTCTTTCGGAGCAGCCCACATTACTTAACAAAACTTGTAGTCCTCATATCGCACCCCCCCAGGTTTCATTGGTGAAAAGGACTCAAACACCGCCTCCAGGTTCATGCATTGTTAATTTCCCAACGATACCATCGACTCCTGAGGCCCAAGATCCCTTAAGCCCTTCTATACACCCGCTTTTAGTACCGCTCATTGAAAAACTGCTTAGCTCTCTGATAGCCCCGTTGTTGGACAAAATTAACATGTTAGGGGACAGGCTTACTGGTTTAGAGTCAGCAATCAAGTCAAATTTGTCGGCTGACAAGCACCGTGACACATTCAACCGTCCAAAGTCACCTCCTACTCACGAAGGCTCTAAACGGGACAAAAGCTGCCAAACACAACTAACTGGCCCTAGTACAGTGGGGCAAAAAGTAACCAAACACTCTCCAAGTGTCTCCTTTCCCCAGTCGACCACACCTAGAGCAGTTAAATCAATCCATCTACCACCAGAAGCGGCCCCATTCGTGTGCATACTTGCTGGCGTCCCTGCTCTTCCACCTGGAAAAATCGAGAGCCAACATGACTTACTAAACAAAACTAAATTCTGGCTGTCAAAAAATAGGCCACTGCCTCGTCACCTATATGGAGCAATAAGGAGCGTCAGGAGGGTGGACTGGCTGGGTTCTCTTCATAAGGATCTTCCTGGGGACCTGGTACTCGTGAGATTCAGAGACACAAACATTGTCCCTTACTTGAAAACCTGGCCGCCACAAGACACAGACGGCCCAATATCTATATGGGACTTATATGACTTTTATCCCTCAACCCCTGGTTTTCCCCCTTTCTTGAAATCATACCCTACATCATGATCTTTTTAGGAAATACTGGGAGTGGTAATAATTAATTCTAACCCCCATTTTCACCATCTCAACCCGGGGGTGGAAGGGAACTAATTATGTTTGGGACCCTGTCCTACTGTTTTTGGATTAGATTGGTCTTGGCAATCATGGAGGAATGTTGAACTTTGCAAGGTCCTACCTAAATTTACTCCTCTTTTTAGACTTTTAAACCTTTTTAATCTTTTATGTAAGTTGACACTGGTTCTTTTGATTTTTCTTTTTAAATGATGATCATCTTTTCCTTTACCCTTTTATTTGAATGAAATTGTCTAAATGTACTGTATTATTTTATTTTTTATTTTTTCTGTTACTGTATGCTTATATGATATTCTTTGGTAATATCGAATAAAGCTTATTTTGAACCTTTTTTGAATTAACATTTGATCAAGTCGTTCCAATGATTACAACGAATCTCGATGCAATTCCAACAATTGACAGAACTGCCTCTGGCTATTTCATTAACTTTGATAAGTTGTCAGAGGATCCCAGCGAACCTGAAATGATGCCAGCACAAAGAACGTCCAAACAACAAGCAGCAGACTTTTTTTATCACCTGAAAAAAATGTATCTGGTTTCACCATGGAATGAACTATGGCTTGTTTTGAGAACATTCTTCTTTCTACTTTGGTTAGCTCTGGAAATAACTATGTGTATGCTGAGAAATGGAAGATATATTCAACTGGACACAGCAAGTCAGAAAGTCAACTTACTTCTCCAGCCACACAAATCATCCCATGGAAACAATGGTTCCTGTGGACTATTAAACAACTATGTAAAATTTTATTTGTCCGCAATCGCGATTTAAAGGATTATATTGTTGTCATAGAAAGAGGAACCAGACAAAATACTAATTTTGTTTATACACATATGTTTGTATCATTTACACAATATAGAGAACAATTTAAAGCAAAAGAAATAAAACAAGGTTGTGAATAAGTGTCCCAAGTGAGGCATGAACCTAACAGTTTAGTGACAAGGTTTCACGTAGTTTTTAACTGAAAAACTACCACATTTTATATTTTCTCAAAATATCTACAGCAACTTAACACAATAATAGGTGCTGTAACAGTGGTTCGCTTTCAAAACAGTGTAGATGGCGTTTCGACCCTCTCTAGGATGTGGGGTCTCATCAGGACCTATGGTACTGGGGACATCTAGGAAGAAGAGTGAGAATAGTGTAAAGCAAAATACGGGGACCTTATGATGACGTACTAATGGTAGCTAGGAGTATTTCCATTACCTGGATTGTAAACCGCACAGCAAAGAGAAAGACATGGTACCAGTATCCAGGAGAGAGGCAAACCAGGAAACAAAAACTATCAGTGGGGCCCACAACCATATTAGAAACCATTTTGGATACTATGGAGTCCATCCCTATTTTTAACCAGTCCAAACATCTACTATCTTCCTCTGAAATATCTCGTTTGAGTAAAGGATTCTCTTTTGTGATCACAGAAAGAACACATTTTTTACTTTAAAAGCTGAACTGTTTAGAAAAATACGCCTAAAACTGTTCGTAAAGGACAGAGACTATATGACACAAGAATCTGTAACAGGTTTTAGACCACTGTCAACCTTCTACCCTACTAATGGCATGATGCCACATGAACTTCTCACTTTTGAGAAAATAATTCTTACCAGTATTGACGCCCTTAAACATACTAGACAATTTGTACCATACAATATTACACTTCAGGAACGACATGCCCTTAATGCTTTGAAAAATGATAAGTCAATAATACTGAAACCGGCTGATAAAAGGGGTGGTATTGTGATCCAAGAACGTAGATTATGAACAAACAAATCAATGAAATCAAACACTACAAAAAATTGAATCATAACCCCCTCTCAGAGATCAGCGAAGAGATACTCTGCATAACGACGGAAGGTCTTGAGGAAGGCTACCTTACGAAAAAATTATTTGAATGCCTTAATACAGATAACACCAGAACTCCAGTACTGTACACCTTACCAAAAGTACATAAAAACACTACCAACCCCACAGGAAGATCCATCCTATCTGGATGTGGTTCCATTTTGGAACCTATTGGGAGATATATAGGGGCATATTACCAACAACTAGCGATGATTATCGCTATGTTGGTTTAGCGGCAATATTAATATCGCTGAGCTCTGCCGATTTTTATCGCTTAGGAGCCTTGCTATTATCATGGTTTATCTCCTAAGCGATAAAAATCGTCCGAAATGCATGAATATCGCTGTAAAGTCAGCGATATTCATGCATTACCAAGCAAATGCTCTTAGCCATGTTATCCACCTACCATTGGATAACATGGCTAAGAACAGCTCTGGGCAGGCGTTAGCTTTTGGAGATAATCGCGCTTAGCGCGATTATTACCAAAAGTTGGTAATAGGAGATAGAGATGTTAGCCACTGTTTCCAGTCGCTAACATCATGGCACGCCCACTTTGCATGTCATTAGCGATAATTATCGCTGACCTGCAAAGTGGGCACCTAAATGCCTGCTATCTCCTACTAGCTGTCGCTAACTAGTGTTAGCGACAGCTAGGTAATAGGGCGATACAAATATCGCCGCTTTAGCGGGAAAAATTCCCGCTAAAGCGGCGATAATGCCCTTGGTAATATGCCCCATAGACTTTTTCATTAAATAATTTGTGCCCATACAGGAAAGCTATGTCAGAGACACCATGCACATGATAAACTTGATAGATGGGATACCTTATAACATTAACACCGACTGGCTGGCAACACTTGACATAACTTCTCTTTACACAAACATCCCTCAAAAAGACAGTATCCTGGTCATCAAGCAGCTACTAGAA
This sequence comes from Lissotriton vulgaris, assembly GCF_964263255.1. NCBI lineage: Eukaryota > Metazoa > Chordata > Amphibia > Caudata > Salamandridae > Lissotriton > Lissotriton vulgaris. Next base: position 142,058 of record NW_028241880.1, read on the forward strand.
ACTAGAATAAGACCCTTCCAGGTACCCACATCGTTTATAATCTTTCTATTAAAAGTGGCATTACAGTCTAACTATTTTATGTCAGGAGGGTACTATTACCAACAATGCTCCGGTATCAGCATGGGAGCAGTTTTTGCACAAAACCTAGCGACCATCTATATGGATTGTTGAAAAAGGTACAGGCAGAAGACCTTTTCCGAAGTTGCCCGGCGTTAGCCGCCTCTATACCCACTCAAGTTAACCAAACAAAGAGGCAGGCGCTGGAGACTGGAAGGCAGGAAACAGAAGTTTTATTCCGACGGAGCAGAACACGTCAAAATCAGACAACAGGGTATCTTCTCGAGGTGCTCTAACCGCATCTCTGAGGCCTGGCCTCTTATACACAAGTTTATGATCTTTATTGCATGTAACACATTCTTGCAATGCTTTGAAGTATGAAAGGACATCCTCGGAATCTCCCCTTCAGGCCCGTTCCCACACACATTTACAGTTGAAGTCCCCACCCCGGTCACAACAGGTGATGATTATCGCACAGCTGGACATTCCGCCGATTCACGGAATGTGTGGGGTTGATCGGATCTCATAGGGTGGGGGCTTTGATCAATTCGAGGGACCTTTAATGGGGGAAGCTTCCTACTGTACGGGGGGGCAATAAACAGTATCCGCAGGGCCAGGTGGCGGCCTGGGAACGAGGAAGACAAACGGGCACACAGGAAAAAGGGGAGTTTGTATCAAAGGACCTGGGACCATGAAAGGAATGAAGGGAGGTGTCGCACTGGGAACGGGATGGGATTCCGAGGCAGAGCTGCGCTGAAGAGGGGTTTATGACCCAAGGCATGTGAGAGCGGGGGGGGTTGTCAGCGTGCGGGGGATGCCTGCGCGGTTAGGAGAGAGAGAGACGCGCTGGCTATCAGCGAGGGGCAGGGAGGCCATGGTGCTCAAAATGGCTGCCGCTTACGCGCACGAATGGGCTCAAAAAGGGCAAGATGGTGCCGATAATGTTGACGTTTGCAGCCTAACTTTTAACAGTCCTCCCTTTTCAACATATCTAGCCAACTTGCCTACTCAATGTCAATCTTCATCAAATTCCTAACCTCGGCATCATATAATGCTCCCATGCGTTCGTTTCCAAAGTCCACAGTCTTAGGGCAAATACAATTTGTACATAATGAACACAGAGGTGGCAGACATTGAATTCCTAAGCATAGACCGCATATTACAACTACAGGAATCAGGATAATGGTGAACAGTCTCCAGCCCCAGTTCTTAACGGTGTTCCAGAACCAACCACCAAGCGACCATTCTTCCTGTTCCTGGTGGACTTCTGAAGAGAGTCTGTGAAGATGTTCGATGGCTTTGTACACTGAGGGTGAGTTGTCCGGTATGAATGTACAGCAGCTGGACCCAATAATTCGGCATGCTCCACCACGGTCCGCAAGAACCACATCTAGGACAAGGCGGTTCTGGAGTGCCACCAGGCGGACCGCTTGAAGTTCGGCGGTGTTGTTAGCAAGGATACCAGCTGTGATGTTCATTGTTGTCTCAACTGCCGGAGTCAGATGTCGGATGGCACGGCTGTTTGCCATCGGGCCCCAGAGCGGAACAAGTCCCTTCATAGCATCGAGGAACTGTGCTCCTGTTGAGTCGGCTTGTTCAATGTCCTTGGCTCGTTTTTGTCTATGATGGTTCGCTGGAGCCACATAAGTCGGAGGAAGGATGAAGGAGATGAAACAAGTGCCCCCCCAGCCTTTGGGGAGCCAGGTGTAAGCCTTTGTGCCGCAGACGAAGTACATGTTTGGGGACGACACAAAGGAAGGTGGATCGGTGGAGTCCAAAGTTCTGGTGAAACTGCAGGCACTGCGGCCTACCAGCTGTGTCCCAAGCCCTTCTATGCACATGTGGCCTGTGACGTTGATGACTGACAGGGCCACAGTCAGAGTGGCAGCCGTTCGTTTCCGCAGGTAGGAGAAGGTGGGTCTGGTTGGATTGTTGAACACCTGCATTTCAATTCGTTCTGTAGCAGGGATGTCCATGTGGATTGAGTCGTTGGAGGTCTGCGGGCAGAAGTGTGTCTTTGTTTTGTTTCGCCAGACCTCGTGGAAGAAATGCGTTACAGTTTTGCTGGAGGTGGCATTGTCCTTATAGCTTTCTTGCAGGAGGATCAGCCAAGCAAGGCAGGAGCCGTGAATTGAGAAGGGTGAAGGGATGAAAGGTATTGAATGTCCAGTGGCGTGGGGTAGCAACCCACAGATCCAACAGTTGGTGGTGTTGGTGGCAAGATTGTGCTGGTGCAGCAACTGTACAAAGGAGTTATTCCAAAATTCCTTTCGTCTCTCTCTGAGTTGAGGAGAGAGCGAAATCAGATAATGTTCCTTCATGGTGGTAGGCTGAGCAGTGGTCAGGAATGTTTCGTGAGCAGGTGCATTTTCTTCCATAATCCAGAGTGTGGTCATGAGGAGAAAGCAGAAAAGGATCGTGATGAAAAGTGCAATTGTCTTTGAGCTGTGGAGTCTGTCTGCTTTCGGGTTTCTGTAGTGGGTATTTCCTGTTGCTTCCATCATCTTCTTATTTGGCGCTTCCATCATCTTCTTATTTGGCACTTCCATCATCTTCAAGGTGCTCGGTAGCGGGCAGAACCACAGACTTCGTTTAGCGTCTCTCCGGGTGACCCTTGGTGGTGTTTAGGTCACCGTTCTGAGATTTAACTTAGTCCGTGGTCTACTTAGCCGAAGCTCCCTCCTTTCGTCGCAGGAAATACCCTTCTCTGGATGGCACAGTAGGATCAGAGAATTTTGCAAGTTCAAGGGCTTCGGAATCAGGATAGCAGGCTAGTGACGGTCGGTCCTTGTTCAGGAGCTCTTCTTGGTTGTCGATGCTTTCTGTTGTGGTCAAGGTCGAGGAGACCTTCTTGCAGTGGTGCGCGTGCAGCCAGTGCCGTTTCCCCTCCACACGAAGAGCCGTCCGGTGGTGGTGGTGGTGGTGGTGGTGAGCAGCACTTGCCAGTGGCCCGTCCACCTGGGTTCCAGACTTTTCGTTCGCTGAAAATTTCGGATCAGCACGAAATCTCCAGGTTGGATGGCGTGACCCGGACCCCTGGAAGCATCGGGGATGGCCTGCTGCACCTGCTGATGAATGACAGACAGAGTTTCAGTCAATTTATACAGATAATCAGACATTAGGACGTCCGGGACGTCATGAATGGAAGTTGGTTTCGGTGCAGACCAGACACTCATGGGTCGACCAAAAACAACTTCGTAAGGTGTCAAGGGATGTTTTGTGGGGGTGGAACGCATCGATAGCAATGCCAGTGGGAGGGCGTCAGGCCATTTCAGATCTGTGGTAGCCACTATCTTGGCCAATTTGAGCTTTAGGGTGGCATTGTGTCGCTCAACGAGACCCGCAGACTGGGGGTGGAAAACTGCGTGGAACTTCTGCTTGATGCCCAGCCCCTTTATGATGAGCTGGATGACTTCGGCTATGAAGTGGGGGCCATTGTCGCTCCATAAAATTCGACAAAGGCCGTAGCGGGGGAAAAATTCCTTTAATAGTACTTTTGCAGTGGCCATAGCAGTGTTGTCACGGGTTGGGTATGCTTCCACCCACTTGCTAAATGTGCATACTACTACAAGTACGTATTTCAGGCCTTGGCATCTGTCTAGCTGGATGTAGTCCATCTGCAGGACTTCAAACGGGTGATTTGGGACCCCAAACCCTCCCCGGGGTACTACAGTTCCTTTCCCAGGGTTGTGTTGCAGGCATATCAAGCATTGTTGGACCAGACGTTTGGCGGAGTCTGTGATTTTATCGTTGTGCCAAACTCTGGAGACGAGTTCAATCATGGGGGCTGATCCTATGTGGGCAGGGGAGTGTGCCATAGTCAGTATGGGAATCAGGTACGAGTCAGGTAGCAACCATTTGTTTGTGTCTTTTGTCCGCCAGCAGCCTTCGTCATCTTTTAATCCCACCCGTGTCCATTCAGTCAGTTCGTGTCGTGTGCTAGCCATTTGAATGTCTTTAATAGTGTCCCTAGCGTCAGTCCATTTTTCTGCTTGTGATCTAGTCACGTACATACGTGTTGTCGTCCTATTTTCAGCTGTTGTTCGAGCAGTGATGTCGGCTAGTGCATTTCCCTGTCCAATAATGTCTGTCACCTTCTTGTGTGCCTGGCATTTGATGACCGCGAGCCTCTTGGGGAGAAGGACGGCTTCGATCAAGGCGGAGACTAGATTCCCGTGCAAAATGGGGGTGCCGTGTGAGGTCAAGAATCCCCTTTCCCTCCAAAGGAGCCCAAAATGGTGAACCACCCCGAAGGCGTACTGGCTGTCAGTGTAAATGTTCGCTGTGGTTCCTGCTGCTAGAATGCAGGCTCGTGTCAGGGCAATCAGTTCTGCTGCCTGGGCAGATCGTTGCGTGATACGGGCTGTCTCGACTACAGTTTGAGCCGTGGTGACTGCATAGGCAGCTGAAGTGGTGCCATCGGGGAGTTTGATGCAAGAGCCGTCCACCCACAGCCCTCCGTCGGGGTCAGGAAAAGCCGTGTCTCTGAGGTCAACCCTACTTCTAGTCTGTTCGTCCGTAAGAGTCACGCAGTCATGTACAGGGTGCACATTGGGATCGTTCTCTGGTAAGGGTAACAGAGTTGCTGGGTTCAGTGTGGTGCATCTTTTCAGGGTGATATGGGGTGCAAGCAAAGTCAGTTCGTATCCAGTCAGTCGTGCACTCGTCAGGTGTTGCGTCTTGGTTTGGTTCAGGAGGGTGTCAACTGCATGGGGTACCAGTACCGTGAGGGAATTCGAGAGCACGATCCCCTCACTCTGTCGGATAGAGATTGCAGCGGCAGCTACAGCTCGAAGGCAGGCAGGCAAGGCTCTGGCTACAGGGTCAAGAGTGGCAGAGAAGTAAGCGCATGGTCGTTGCTTTGGGCCAATGGACTGGGTCAGGACAGATAAAGCGCACCCCTCCCTTTCGTGAGTGTAAAGGGAAAAGGGCTTTGTGTAATCGGGGGTACCTAGGACAGGGGCTGAACAAAGGGCATCTCGTAGTTCCGTGAAGGAGGTTTGACATTCAGGGGTCCAAGGGAGTGGGAAGGGGACGTCTTTAGCTAGCAGAGAAAGCAGCGGTTTCACAATGAGGCTAAAGTTTGGTAACCACTGTCGGCAGAAGGAGGTGAGGCCTAGTAGGGAGCGAACCTGTTTCTGAGTCTTAGGGACAGGAGTTTCAAGAATGGTTTGGATCCGGTCGGGAGTGAGTTTCCTTCCGTCTTTGGACAAAAGGTGGCCTAAGTAAGTGACCTGGGGTTGGCAGAATTGCAACTTCTTCTTGGAGACCTTGTGGCCATTTTCTGCAAGGAAGTGCAGGAGTTGAATGGTGGCTGTGACTGCTAATGGAGTGGTGTCGGCTGCCAAAAGGATGTCATCGACGTGTTGCACTAACACCACTCCATCGGGTAACTGGACTTGATCCAGCTGTCTCTTGAGGGCCTGGCTGTAGATGCTAGGGCTTTCTGTGTAGCCCTGGGGTGCTCGGCAGAACCTATATGAACGGGCTTTTAGGGTGAAGCCGAAGAGGTATCGGCTGTCTGGGTGGATGGGGATGGAAAAGAATGCATTTTTGAGGTCAATGACAGTGAAGGTGGTGGCAGTAGAGGGAATCAAAGTCAGGATGGTGGTGATGTCTAAGACCACGGGGTACTGGGGTACCACCACTTTGTTGATCTCTCGAAGGTCAATGATAAAGCGGTATGCTTTCTCATCTCCCTCTCCCTTTTTCTTGATGATGGGCAAGATAGGGCTGTTGCAAACGTTGCTAACCACTTCCTCTACCACTCCTGCGTCTATCAGTGACTGAATAATCTCTACCAATGCCTTCTCGCCCTCGGGCGATATCCGATATTGTGGAAGTTTTGGGAGTGTTGCGTCTGGTCGGACAGTAATGTGCACTGGGTCAATCATCATGCGCCCTACGTCCGAATCCGTCTTGGCCCACAGATGCGGAGGCAGAGTGTCAAGCAGGGATGTGTCAGCGTCGGTGATGGAAAACATGCGTCGGGGAGGGCAATGTCTAAGCAGAACAGGGTTGTCGTAAAGGAAAACTCGAACTCCGTCTTGAGAACACCTAATTGTCGCTCGGAAGTGTTTCAATAAGTCAAGTCCCATAATGGCGTCAGGGCTATTGGAGGAAAGCAAAAACGTGGTGTCAGTGGTGTTGTTTTCTAAGTCGAAGAGAATCGGGCGGACAAAGGGTTAGTGGAGGGCGTTCCATCGAAACCTGTCGATGTTATGAGTGAGCCAGACAAGGGTGCCCTTGGAATCAGTCGTTTAGATAACGCACTACGTGTTGCGCCAGTGTCTACCAGAAATGGAGACTCTGTACCCAGGACCTTAGCAGTGACATAAGGGCCTTGCTGGTCAACATAGAGCTCGACTGGATCCCTCCCTTGCCCTTGGCAGTCCTATGCAAAGTCGTGGACGTCATCGTAGTCAGATTGCTGGCATTGGTTCTGTCTGGGTCGATCAAATGTATTTGGTCTGCCTGATCTGTCGTTAGTCGTGTCATTTGGGGGCCCTCGCAGCTGTCCCCTATTTCTCGGTCCACTTGCTATGTCCTTGGGGGTCTTTATTTCTGATTATCTCCAAAAGAACCGGGCACTGAGATTTTCAATGGCCAGTTCCTTTACAGAAAGCACACTGGTCCTCTCTAATGTCTGTACGTCCAATGTGGGGAGTCAAAGTGCGGTCCTTGGGAGGTGCAGTCTTAGGGACGTTCGTCTGATAGTTTCCTCTGTATTGGTCTCGTCCTATAGTCACCCCTTGCAGTTGTGCAATCATCACCCTCTCTTTCAAGTCTTTCTTCTTTTTCTCTGTTGCTCTATCGTTTTCATTTTTCTGATGTTCATAATATTGGGCCATCTGGAGGATAGCCGTAGGTTTGGAGGCTGCCCAACTACTCTCGCTGGCCTGCAGTTTCTGGGAGACCTCTGGTGACAGACCCTTAACATAATTCTGGACAAACAGATGGTGTCCGGTTGCAGTGGTCATGTCCTGGCCGCTGTAATCGGAGAACACCGTTTCAAACCGGGAGAAGTAGTCCGATACATCCTCCTGGGGTTTCTGGCGACAGGCCGTTACTATCGACCAGTCCACTTTCTTTTCTGGAATCAGGGTTTTTAATTTCTGTACGATTTTATCTGGGAGGTCTAAAATGGATTTCAAATGCTTTTGTCCAGGTTCTCGTTGTTTATCAATGCCATCGAGTTGTGACCAGGTATGTCCAAACAGCTCAAGGTGGTCGACTTTCCGGATTTGCTTCCACACATCAGCTGGTAGACATAACCCGAAAAACAAGTCGATGTCAGCCAGGGTCATAATCGTTGAACCTAGGGCTGTACCTAATTCAGTATAGAAGGCAGTGGGGTTTTTACGTAGGTCAGGCAGAGATTTCCGGAATGTCAGAATCTCTTGCCGGTCCCATGGCTGGTAGACCCAGTTGTACACTACCCTTCCCTTTGCATCTTTGTGGTTTGCATCATCGTTAGTCCCTTCACCTCGTGGAGGAACCCAGTAAGGAGCAGCCTCTCGTATCGGCATCATAGCGTTAGATTGCTTAGTTTGTGGTTCGGTCGCTACGGATGTCGTGGGTTTAGCTCCCGATTCTTGTTCAGTGAGGTGGCGGAAAACCTCAAGCGTGCGTGTAAGGAGGTCCGTCACATCACACTCGCCCTCATCCCCGATATCGACCTTCCGGTATAGAGTCGTTAGGCTCTCGAACCTTTGTCCCGATATCGGTCCTCGTATGTGTTCAAGACATGGTAACACAGTTGTACGGAGAAATGTCGTCTGTGACTTCCTGTATACGAGTTAAACATATCCGTGATGTACTCCTCATCTTCCTTCCTTTCTACCAGTGTCCTTGCTATCTTGTCAATCTCTGCTCGCTCATCTTTGCTTAGTCTGCTTGTTCTTGCAGAACCAACCCTTCGGTTTCAGGGTCGCCTAACGTTGTCGTTTGCGTAGTATCTAATACAAGGAGCTCAGCTGGCACAGAGGCCATGGGGGCCGAAGCTGTGGCGCTACTCTCGTTTGTACCTGGGGTGGTGGGTGCTGTGCTAAGGGTTGGGAAGGGGCATATGGAGGGGGCATGTAGATGATCGGAGGACCTAACAGCAGATCATCGTTGGCTCGTTGTTTCGAGGGTAATTCAGGGTAGAGCGTGGAGGACGTTCTAACCGGACACTGGCTTGATGTTTCTATTTCTAGTTTCTGTTTGGCTTCCTCTCTTTCCTTTATCTCTTCTTCCAGTTTCTGAGCAGCTAGGTGGGCTGCTTTTCGCAGCTCTTTTCCCAACCTACTCTCAGTTCTCTTTTTACGTTGTTCAGTTTCTTTGCGCCACATGCCGAAACTATCAAGCATAGTGGGCGTTGTCTTGTTTTTACCAAGGGCTGTTTCTAGCGCGTTTATTTTATCATCATCGAAGGATCCTATCAGTGGCCACTGACTTTCTCGATCCTTTTTCGTGTATTTATGCCACAGCTTGCTATAGGCTATAGCGATCAATCCATGCTTCATGAACATGTCCTTATTAGGGGTGCCTTCCAGTGGAGCCGGATGGTTCATCTCTAATAAGCGGTCCGGGCTAAACAGGCTACTAATCAGTGGGGAGAAGACAGGCATGACGGGTCACAATGGGGACAAAAGTCAGCACTACCTATCTTATCACTGCGTGCAAAGACTAGACAGAATATTTCTATTCTACGTTGTTTGCAGGCAGTGAATACCTCATGAACCAATATCGGACAGTCAATGTTCGGTCAATCAAACAATCAGTGGGGAGAATAAATAGGCACGCAAAGGTCTGCGTTCCCTACCCTTTCACTACCTGCAAAGAGGGAACCTGTTCTTTCCTGTTTGTAGACAGAGAATCTCCAGAAAGCAATCCGCGAACAGTAGTTCGGGTTCAATCAATTAATCAGTGGGGGAGAAAGATAGGCACGACGGCTGCGTTACCTATCCTTCACTGCTTGCAAAGAGAGAGCCTGTTGTTTCTCCGTTTGCAGACAGCGAATCTCAAAACAAATCAACAAAGAGTAATACTAGTATTTTCCAAACAATCAAACAATCATTTCGCAATTCGTCGTGTTTACACGACCTTACCCGGACCGCATGGACAGTTTCTTGTCTTCCGAATCCAGCGCCCGATCGTCCTCTATTCTTCGTGATCCTCGTGGCACTCCTGATGGTTCCCAGTCAGGACCGTAGATCACTCGAGAGAGGTCTGTTCGGAACCAGTGAAGTTCGGATGATCGGCTGTCAGACAAGGGTCTATCGGACAGGTGCACTCCCGATCGTTGCAGTCGTTCACTCTGTCGTCAGGACCTCTCCCACTGGATCCACTGGTCGCTGATGGGCCCCACGTTTGGGACGCCAATTGTTGAAAAAGGTACAGGCAGAAGACCTTTTCCGAAGTTGCCCGGCGTTAGCCGCCTCTATACCCACTCAAGTTAACCAAACAAAGAGGCAGGCGCTGGAGACTGGAAGGCATGAAACAGAAGTTTTATTCCGACGGAGCAGAACACGTCAAAATCAGACAACAGGGTATCTTCTCGAGGTGCTCTAAACGCATCTCTGAGGCCTGGCCTCTTATACACAAGTTTATGATCTTTATTGCATGTAACACATTCTTGCAATGCTTTGAAGTATGAAAGGACATCCTCGGAATCTCCCCTTCAGGCCCGTTCCCACACACATTTACAGTTGAAGTCCCCACCCCGGTCACAACAGGTGATGATTATCGCGCAGCTGGACATTCCGCCGATTCACGGAATATGTGGGGTTGATCGGATCTCATAGGGTGGGGGCTTTGATCAATTCGAGGGACCTTTAATGGGGGAAGCTTCCTACTGTACGGGGGGGCAATAAACAGTATCCGCAGGGCCAGGTGGCGGCCTGGGAACGAGGAAGACAAACGGGCACACAGGAAAAAGGGGGGTTTGTATCAAAGGACCTGGGACCATGAAAGGAATGAAGGGAGGTGTCGCGCTGGGAACGGGATGGGATTCCGAGGCAGAGCTGCGCTGAAGAGGGGTTTATGACCCAAGGCATGTGAGAGCGGGGGGGGTTGTCAGCGTGCGGGGGATGCCTGCGAGGTTAGGAGAGAGAGAGACGCGCTGGCTATCAGCGAGGGGCAGGGAGGCCATGGTGCTCAAAATGGCTGCCGCTTACGCGCACGAATGGGCTCAAAAAGGGCAAGATGGCGCCGATAATGTTGACGTTTGCAGCCTAACTTTTAACAGTATCACATAGAACGCACATATGGTAATAATAATACAAACCCCCAATGCACCAATATTAAATGCTGGCACAGATATTTGGACAACATCTTTCTCATCTGGTGTGGTACTGAGGCAGAATTCAATGACTTCGTAATGTATCTTAATAACATCCAGACATACCTCACCTTTACTGTCACAATACGCAAAGCTACAATATCCTTACTAGACCTCAACATTCAACACTCAGAAGAAAAACTCTATACATCACTGCATCGGAAACCCACTGCAAGGAACACGCTATTAGCATACAGAAGCCATCACCCGCGTGCACTCAGGGACGGGTTATCATTTGGACAGTTCTTAAGGATTCGCAGGAACTGTTCCCGCAAAGAGGGTTATATGCATGAGGCGGAAGTCCTGAAATCAAAACTGATAGCTAGAAGGTATCCTAATAGCATTATCAGAAAATCGATGAAGCGTGCATTGTACTGCCCAAGAGAAGACCTTCTCACCACTTGAAAAAAGGCACCACCCGACCAAATGATTTGTGTTACCACTTTTGGGATACATACCAATAAAGTGTGGAATTTGATTACTAAAAACTGGAACCTAATCAAAAGCATTGACCCTGAAATTGAGATCCCTATGTTCGCCTACAAACGAGGAAAAATATAAAAGAACATTTCATTAGATCCTCCAGTGAAACCAGCAAAGGAAAGACTAATACCCTTGAATCGGCCTGGGGATTTCCAGATCTTAAAGGCCATCACAAATGTGGCGATTGTGTGGCGTGCCCCTATACTGACAACACTAACTCCTTCAAACATGGCAACCGCACATATACCCTGGAATTTTTCTCAAATCGCAATACACGCAACGTGGTATATTGCATCTGGTGTCCATGTGGACTACCATACATGGACAGACACAGCAACCAGTAAAAGCCTGCATTGGACAGCATTGCATTAGTATAGGACGATCAGTCGCGAATGCCCCACTTGTATCACACTTCAATGAGAAACAACATACAGCGGATGACATCAGATGGCAGGTGATTGACATTGCCAAAGTCCCTGAGAGAGGTGGGGACATTACACATATTTTGCAAAGACGAGAATGTCATTGGATAGATAGAATTGACTCTATAAACCAAGGCTTAAACTCTGCGGAGGAGTGGCACGATTTTGTTGCAACACCTAACTGAGTATACCTTTTGCCCTTCATGACTCTGTATCCGACTTTTAATACCCCTTTTACTATGCCAGTGAAAATACCTACTCTTCACTGTGATAATTCTTTTGTCACTACAGCAAGAACTTTAGAAATGCAATCATGTGTATTCCTCTAGTTCTACAATATTGTTTGTAAGGCCGGTTCATGCACTACTTGCATAGAACAGTAATGTGACTGAATTGGTGTGATAATTGAAAGTGACCTTTTAGCAAAACTCTATCTCGCTAAGCACGTCGCTAATTGTACATATTGTATCCTGAATTGGTTGTCTGTTCTATGTATTTTTTAAATATTTATTCAATATATGTTCCCTTATACTTGGTGTTTTTAGGTCTCTGCTAGCGTAGGCTGCGCTGGCGAGATTTAATGAATGAGATAGAGAGAATATCACTAGCGAGGTTAAGCCCCGCCCCTCTTCTCCATTGGCTGGCATCCTTATCGGTTGCCAGCCATTGGAGAAGAGGTCCTAGTGACGTTCTCCTTTCTCGCTAAGCCCCGTCCTTTTCAGACTGGGTTACTTGACTTACTGCTGAAGTAAAAGGTTTCTTATCTTCTTTATGGGTCTAGATGGCCCCATAAAGAAGATAAGGAACCTTTTTCCATAGGATGAAGTCGCTGCCGCCCAGTCTGAAAAGGACGGGGCTAAAAGAGAAATGTGCCGCCACAACGCTTGTTAATGTATATAGCACGGGGAGGTGAAATTTAAAATGTATGCTAAGCCTCGAGAGTCAACTTTGCACTAAGCTTGCAATGTATTATACATTTTGCAAAATTCTGACAGTAAAAAGTGTTGCAAAAAATGTTTTCTAGAAGAATTTTGTGGCGGAAATTGCTTTGTGGAAGAATTCACACACACAAAGACGATTTGGCAGATTTTTTTTCACGTTTCTATATAATTTTTCCTTTTCCCATTTAAAAGTGACACCTTTCACAATACTTGAGAAGTTTTTAAAACACAGCCTTTGTGCAATTTGAGGAAAAACGGCTTTGCAGAGCTCTGTTTCGAGCGGGCACACTCGGGTTTGCTTTCGGCAGCTCAAGGGGGAGGTGAGGGGGGGCACTGCCCACTTTCGAGGCAGGGGGGGTATTTTCTGAGACCCGGGGTCAAGTGCCTGCCTTCTCTCTTTATTCCTCTGCTTTTCTGAACGGACACCTCATTTCATTCTTCGTGGTCAGGCTCTGGTGACACGTTCTCCTTTGCTCAGCTCATGGCGCTCACCTCACTGCAATTTGTGTGATGGGGGACACGTGTAGCATTATTTATGAACCCTCAGAGCTCCTTCGTTCGCTCAGCCCCCCAGTTCTCGCAGTCTGGGCCCCCACCCCTCCACTAGGACTCTGGCTGGAAACTCTCCGCCCATTGTTCGGCGTTAACGGCCCGGATCCTGGGCCCGTCTGGCCAGCTTTGCGGTGCTCCGCGGGGAGCGGGCGTGGGATTTGTTCAGGTACAAACTGCCAATGTTTATGCCTCATTAGGGCACTGCGCACATCCGGTGAAAGCACCGAGAGGAAATGCAGGGAGGCGAGGGCTGGAGCCCGGCGAGGGAGGCGGACCCGCTGCCGAAAGGACAAGACGCCCAGAATGTGTAATAATGACTCCACGCTGTGCAACCTATTGAATACACCTGAAGGAAAGGCTGTAATGTCGGAAAAAGGAGGTTTAACTCTGAAAAAAAAATAATGGTAGATTATCTCACCAGCCAGGGATAATACAACTATCACAAAATGCAGTAAAAAACCAGCAGAGCAAGTAGAAGAGCGGCGCGGCGTGCAGGGCAGGTGACACAGCTACCTGCATCACAAGGAAAACAACCGCAAATGTCAGAAGCGAAACAGCTTATAGTGCAGGAATAAAAAAAACACCAGCCAGAATCAGACGTAAAATAACCTCTAATACCAGAAGCAAAAAAGCCTTGAGTGTAGGGAATAAAAACCCGCCAGAATCAGAGGTAAAACAACCACTAATACCAGAAACGAAAAAAAAAGCGAGCAATGATTACACAACTCGGCAACCACCACTCAAGCAAATACCACAAGCAAAACAGCCTCCAGTGTACGGTATAAAAAATAAAAAAACATCAGCCAGAGTCAGAGGTAAAACAACTGCCACTAACACAAGTGAAACAATAACTGTCAAAAATGGAAACATGTAACAGGTCCTGTAAAATACACAAATATGAGAAGCAACAGAAATACCCGAATGTGGCATCACAGAGCAGCCACAGTGGGAAGCAAAAGAACAACCCGCAGCAGAAGCAAAATTAGAACCAAAGGCACCACCTGTGAGAAAAACCAGCCAAGAGTGAAACCTGCGGCAGACATAGGAGGACAACTTAAAAAAATAATACCAGCAGAGCAACCACTGAACCACGAATACAAAATCACTGTCTCAACATCAACCAAACACTGCATCTGCGTCAAAAAATCATCTTCACCATCAGGGAAACAACCAGAAGCAAAAGTGTCACAAGTAACAAAACAACCAGAAGCAAAAGTGTCACAAGTAACAAAACCACCAGAAGAACTACATTGGCTCTTGAAATTATGCTCTGGGGCTCTGTGCATGTGTGTGTGTGTGGCTCTCTGTGTGTGTGTGTGTGTTTGTGTGCGTGTGTGTGTGTGTGTGTGTGTGTGTGTATGTGTGTGGCTCTGTGTGTGTGTGTGGCTCTGTGTGTGTGTGTGTGTGGATCTGTGTGTGGCTCTGTATGTGTGTGTGGCTCTGTGTGTGTGTGAACACAGTGGATCAGTGGAAGGTGTGATCCTCTCCCCTACACTGACTCCAGAGCAGCAGTGCGACTGTCACCAGTTGTTGGGACAGTTTGCCCCTCTATTCTCTCTGACCCTAGGAGCAACTCACTTGTGTACCCATGACGTGGACACCGGTGACAGCCCTCCTGTGAAGCACAAGATTTACAGGTTGACTGACGACTCAAGGCCAGCATTAAAGAAGAGGTCTCTATGATGTTGGCGTTAGGGGTGATCGAGCCTTCCAACAGTCCTTGGGCCAGCCCAGTGGGCTTGGTCCCTAAAGCTGCTGCACATGGTGCCACTCCAGCACTGGGGTTTTGTGTGGACTACCTTGGATTCAATGCCGTCACCAGGACTGACGCACACCCCATACCCAGAGCTGATGAGCTCATTGATCGGGTGGGAGTTGCAGTAGTGGCCCGTGGTGGGAGTGCTGCCGTGCACTGATAGGGCGGGGCAGGGAGGAGGTAGTAAACTCCGGAATACGTCTGCACAGAGGTAAGTACACAAACAAATAAATACATGTGATGCAGCGCGCAATAAAATGTGTTTTATTTATTTGTTTGTGTACTTGCCTCTGTGCGGCCGCATTCTGGAGTTTACTACCCCCCCACCCTGCCCCTCCCCCACACCACGTCAGCGCCTGGCAGCACTCCCACCATGTGCCGCTTCTTGGGAGCTGCCAAGTTCCGCAGCACGTTTGATTTAACGTCTGGGTACTGGCAGATTGCCTTAACCGATGGGGCCAAGGAGAGGTCAGCATTTTCTACCCAAGAAGGACATTACCAGTTCCGGGTGATGCCCTTTGGGTTGAAGAATGCCCCTGCCACCTTTCAGAGGTTGGTCAACCAGGTGTTGGCTGGGCTGGAGGAATTCAGTGCCACCTACCTGGATGGCATCACAGTGTTTAGTCTCAGCTGGGAAGAACACTTGCAGCACCTCGGTGAAGTGTTGAAGGCACTGCAGAGGGCAGGCCTCACGATCAAGGCCAGTAAGTGTCAGATCTGGCAGGGTTCGGTGGTGTATTTGGGACACCAGATAGGAATCGACCAGGTGGTGCCCCTACAACCCAAAATTGACACCATTCTGGATTGGGAGCCACCCAAGACCCAGACAGAGGTGAGGGCCTTCTTAGGACTCACCGGGTACTACAGAAGGTTTGTTAAGAGGTATGACACCATTATTGCCCCTTAAGAGAGCTGACTACCAGGAAGCAACCCAAGATGGTGATCTGGACTGAGTCCTGCCAGAAGGCTTTTGATGCCCTGAAGGCCACCATGTGCACGACACCCGTGCTCAAGGCACCCGACTTCTCCAAGGAATTCGTTGTGCAGACTGATGCTTTAGAGCATGGTGTGGGAACGGTGCTCTCATAACTGAACGGAGAGGGCCTAGATCAGCCTGTGGTCCAGGTGGAGTGCCATAGAAAGGGAAGCTTTTGCTGTGGTCTGGGCACTGAAGAAGCTGAGGCCCTACCTGTTTGGGACTAACTTCTGGGTTCAGACAGACCACAGCCCCCTCAGATGGTTGATGTAAATGAGAGGTGAGAATCCAAAATTGCTGAGGTGGTCCAACTCCCTACAGGGAGCTCTGGCACAGACCACGCCAATGCAGATGGTCTGTCCAAGTTCTTCCGCCTTAGTGAAGAAAACTCCCAGGAGGTTGGGTAGTTCTCCCTACTTTCAGCTGGAGGGGACATGTGTTAGACTTGGCATCTTTTGGCACATTTCTCCTGAGTTTTTGCTTTCTGGCCTCTGTTTCTGTGCACTTTTCTCTCTGCTGATCAGTGGTAAAGTGCAAGTGCTCCTGTGGTACAATGTGTTATGGATTGGTGTTTCCATGATTGGCCTATTTGATTTATGTGTCAGGTCCTAGTAAAGTGCACTGTGTGTGCTAGGGCCTGTAGATCAAATGTTGTTGGTGAGCTGCAGCACTGGAATGTGCCACCCACCCAAACAGCCCGTAATGTGACTCTGGCCTGCCATTGCAGAGCCTGTGTGCAGTCTGGTACAGCCATGTCGACTTGGCAAGTGCACCCACTTGCCAGGCCCTAACCTTCCCTTTTCTTACATGTCAGCCACTCCTAAGGTAGGCCCAATGTACCCTTGTGGTCAGGGTACAGTGTATGTGAAAGGTAGGACATGCCCTGGTGTGTGTGGCATGCCCTGATAGTGAATTACTGCCAATTTCGTTTTTCACTATTGCAAGGCTACCTGTTCCCCATAGGACAGAATGGGAAGTTTGTTTAGAACATCTAATAAACATAACTGGACCTGGGAACTAGGTAGGAAAATAACGTTTAGAATGCCTAAACTCAGAATCTAAAGAGGCATCTTTTAGTGAAGGCGATTTTTACATTCTGTTTTGGAAAATACTACTTTTAGAAAGTAGGTATTTTCTTGCTCAGTTATCCCGTATGCCTCTCCTGGAATCCTGGAATGTGGATTGAATGTCTGGGTTTTGGATGACAGAAGGCTGGGGAGCAGGAGTGGATCCTGGTAGTCTAGGTGGGTCAGGAAAGGGCTGAATAGACCTGGGCTACTATTGGGGTAGGGGGGGAGATTTCCCTCACATCTCAAAGGGCGTGCTCTGCCTCTGACAATGCAGTCTCCAGCTCCTGCCAGGAAGTCTCACCAGAGAAGGCAGAACTGGTTCTGGCTGGGCACAGACACTCTCTGCCTAAGAGATCAAAGTATTTTGAAATATAAAATTTGGGGCGCAGACCCCTGAACTTTAGAACTCCTGTGGATCAAGAAGACTGCCAAGAAGAAGAGCTGGAGAAGCTGTGAGGAGGAACTACCACTTTTCTGTGTGCTTTGCTGTGTTGGCCTGCAGTGGCTGCTTCTGTCTTGGGCAGTGAAAGGACTGGACTTAACTTTCTGCAATCTACTTTTGGGAGTTTCTCCAAGGGCTTGAGGTAGAGCTTACTCCCTGTTCAAGAAATCTCAGGAACAGCAAAGACTTCAAGCTCTTCTGCCCTGAGCACTGGGGAGTGTGTGTTTTGCGCTGCAGCAGAGGAAAAAACAACCTGACACCATCTAGGACGCTGCTGCTGACTCCGTGTATTGAAGGCACCGCAGAGGGCACCGCAGCAACACGTCCCTGGTGTCACCGACACCGCCTGCTAACGCTGCCACCGAACCGCTGCCCGCACTGCGACTTGTGGGCACCGCACTCCGAACCGTCTCGGTTCACGGCGAGGCCTTGCTATCCCCGATGACGCCACTCCATGCCGAAATCTACACTGCTGCTTGCACCGTGGTTCGAGGGCACTGCTCGTAAAGTTACACGACGCACTGCCCTCATTCCGCACTGCAGCCTTGGCCTACCGAAGCCGGCCCCATCGACTCCAGTTTGTCAGCCGATGACAGCGCTTCTGTCAGGTACTGCATCGCAGCGCTTGCCTTGCTTCTAACAATAAACTACACTTCCCATGCACAGGCGGGTCTCAGGGGGGAATGACTACAATTCCCATGATCCTCCTGGGCGGGACCTATCTCACGAGCTGACGCGCTGCTCCCAGTGCGCGTAATTCTGTGTTTCCGGGTTTGTTGCTGCAACAGGACGTCGTCTGGCAAGGAGCCTCGGTGAGAGCTACGCCGGCTGGTTAGCTCCCGAGGTCCAGAGGCTGTAAGACTAGCGCTGTTTCTATGCGCATCGTTCTTGGGGAACCAAGAGCGGGACACGGAGGTAGATTCAACCTTGTGTTGCTCTTTCCATTTGGTTACAAGAATGTCTGGGAGAGGAGTGGAACACAGAAGTAGATTCAACCTTGTGTTGCCGTTTCCATTTTGAAGGAAGCATTTCTGGGAGGAGGAGCCTTTCTTCTCAGCACTCCCTGTTTGTTGCTTTGATTCTTGAACTGTATTACCGGAGCTGGAGTGGTGGTCACAACCCCACGCTGCCGGTTATTCTCTCTTTTGGTGACTTTTTGTTTTTGAACCAATTGCTTCGGAGCAGTTGTGATGGTTGCATTCACACGCTGCCTGATTATATGTTATGTCATAGTTGTTTGAGGAATACTTACCTGGAGTGTAAGTGGTGGTCGCAACCACACACTACCAGCTAAAGACTTGTATTGAGCGTACTGAGTACATAAGGAAGGAGCGGAATATAGAGGTGGTCGCAGCCTCATGTTACCGTTTGTATGTCTTTACATGCATTGATTCTATTACAGGGGACATGGATCATGGTGGAGTGATTCTGGGGATGTGTTGCACCTCACAACTTGCCTAAACTGTGTATTTCTTCTCAGTTGACAAGAGAGAGGACAGGATCGATTTATGTTGATGATACGCAGTACATTATCCTATGCTACGCTGCGAGGCCCCAGGGCGGTCATGCGCTATACAAATGCAATTTTTCATTTCATTTCATTTCATTTCATGTGTTTATTGGTAGGTTGTTTTCCCAAAAGCTAGTGTATTACAGAACAGAGCCCATCCATCCAGATAATCAAGAGATGTTTTTGCTTTACAGGGATTGGATACATATATATATTTATGGTTTAAATTTGAAGGCAGAAAAGGGGTCCTTCCACTTTGTACAGGTATGCAGGACTTTCGAGAATTCATGAGTGTAGATGTGATTGTGAACCTTGTTTACATTGTTTTCTATTTCTTTGTCATTTCAGGTTCTTGTCCCCGCTGTCCCTTTCCTTTCCCTCACCTGATAGCCCAAACACCCTGTATATAAAAGTAAGGGTGTTGGTGACGTCAGGAGGTGGACCCTTATCTATGGCATTCAGATCCTGCGGAGCATATCTTGACTGTTTCAGCAACGACGACGCCGCTGCTTGCATCATGACCTGCCAGCACCGCGACGAGTACTACATTCACTTCGCACCGCGAACCTGGTCTCACCGACGACATCGGACGCCGCCACCAAGAAGCTGCTCGCACCGCGACCTGAGGTCACCGCACGCCGCACCACTGCACTTCGCACCGCAGCACTCGATGCCTGCCAACACCAGCGCTCCTGACTTCATCAGAGAGGAGTTTGATCTGCAGCGCGTGTGACTTCAAGGGCCCGACGACTCCTGCACCGACCTCCGGAACTGTGTAGCTGGCCAGCGTTACTTTGGTCAGCCAGAACTATTTGGATTTGTTTGTTCATGACCCCGTGATAGCCCCGGACGGAGCTATCGACATCAAGGAACTGTTTTTCAAGCATATTTTGATAACTGAAGATTTTTAAGTACTGCATTGTGGATTTTTATCGTTTTTGGTCTTGTCTTAAGTATATAAAAATATTGGATATTTTTCTAAACTGGTGTGGTGCCCTTTTTTAGTGCTTACACTGTATTACTTTTGGTTATGTGCAAATGCTTTACACAGTGCCTCTAAGATAAGCCTGACTGCTCGTGTAACTCCCTTATCCTGACTAGAGTGGTGGTTTCTGCCCGACTTTGGCACATGCCCTAGCTGACAAAAACTCAAATTCCTAACAACGTTATGTATTATGATGTTGGGTTTCTTCCCGCCCGTATTTTTGTTGGAAATACATTAAGTGAATGGCATATTACAGTGTATATTCTCTTTTCAGGAGAGGAGAATAAACTAAGTGTGGGCGTAGAAATCCGCTCCGCCAGCTGAGTTTGTGGAGGTGTGACAACTCCGTGTGCAGCGCGAAGTTTGTCAAGCACTTCGCACGTGCCACGCAGCAGAGTATGCAGTCGCCTAACGTCCATTCTCATTCAAACAGTAAATGCATTTTGCTTGACATGATCATGGAACTGCATCAGGACTTTCTGCATTTCGGCACGCACAGTTCTTACTTCTTTCTTGAATCAGCCGCACTTCCAACTCAGTCTCCACCCCTGAATGTTTACAATGGTCCTCATGTAACGCAACTGGTGCTATGTAAAGCTCTCTGATACCCGATACCTTTGGTTCGAGTTTGTGCTATATAAAACTCTGTAACATTTTTTTTTAAATGGTCGGACACAGTGTTGTGTTTAGAATACTTGTGTCCACTATGGGACACCTTACCTTTTGTGCTTGCCAGTGTCCCTGCAAGGACACCGTACCAGCAGTGAGGTCATCAGCTGATAACTGTCAGAAGTGACAGTTCCCAGCTGATCGCCAAGCTGACTGCAGCTCAGCTCCAACGCCTATAGGAGCATGTGTGTTGGCTCATATTAATAAAAGGAATTCTCTAATCACAATTGTGGAGTCATTCTTAACAATACTGGCCATGACGAGCCAACACGGAACCCACGGAAAGTTAAAAGAAAAATAGAAGGAAGTCAAGCAGTCATCCACGCTACCCCGTCATTGTGCTGCTAGCGGTATTTACAAAGGAAAAAAAATAGACCAGGCACAAGGAAGCCGGAACTTGAAAAAAAAGACATTTGGCGATCGGAAATAAAATATGGAAAAAATAACTGCCATGGATAGGAAGTGAGTAAATTGCCAAATTCTGTCAAAAACGGAGCATTTACGTGTGTGGCAAGTGTAAAGGAGTTAACTGGAACTTAACCTACTGTTGAGTAGCTTACGGCGAAGTATGAAAATTTGTGTGGAGATAGTGAGAAAACTGACTGAAATCAACTGCCAAGAAACATCGTCATCTGGTTGTATGACTAAATTGTGCATATGAATCGGAAAACTGAAGAATGTAGGGTACAGATTGAGGGGCGTGAGGCAACCTGTCAACTGTAACCAACGGCGCATACTAACTGTCATTCTGTAATGGCATCCTGAACAGCTGTGGTCATCGTCAGCCGGCTTCCACGTCATCGCGTCAACACGGGATCGACGTCGGCGGCCATATTGAGAGAACAAAATACACATTTGGTAACAGCGGTCCAGTTTCTATGAAAAAGACAACCAGGAAGCGATCTACTCGCTAAGGACAATGCGCACTGCGCACTCGTCATTAAAACAACAAAAAGGAAAAGCGCTGCAGGTTTAAGCAAACGAAGGACTAGACGGTAATTGAAAACTTTCCCAAAAAATTTTCATAATATTTTAGAGTTAAAGCAGTGTACTTTTGACCTTTTTCGTCAAGCGTGGAGCTGATGTTGCCTCGGAAGTACCACGGAAGTGATGCTCAATTCCCAACGTCCCCCAACCGGTTCACCATATGCCAGAATGAATAACTGGACACAATAGTGATGCCCGTCAAGGGAAAACAGGGAAACAAAACAAGGAAAGTAGGGGAAAAAACAGGTGTATTCATACACTGCTGGATTAACTGTCAATCTTGGGGAATCAATGCACCTCGGTAAACCATCTCCTATATGCTAGGATAAAGAACACACATTAGTGTAAGTCTTATTAGTATGTAGTAGAAAATCTAGGAAGGGTGTGAACTTTATGTACCGTTTGGTGTGTAGAGGTGGGCAAAGGAAAGGAATGATGACTGGTTGATTATAGCGATGTAGTTACTCCATATGCTCTGCAATGTAACATGAATGATTAACCTCTATGCTACAATCAATACTCAATATATAAGATATGACCCTTTTGCCTACCTTATGTATAAAGGAAAACAAACTAAAGAGATGGAACTAGAATCTATACTCCTCTAGTTCCAACTTGGAATCAAAATAAGGGATGAAGCTAGGGCCAGAATCAATACTCCTCTAGTCCTAACAAAATAAAGGGGAATATTCCCAATACAAAATTATATTGCCCAATGGCCAACAGCTCTTGGGGGAACAAGACGATCACAGAAAGTAATGCTAATCCCTTATATTCACAGAGATAGCATTTGAAGCAAACAAAGAAACTCCTCCAATTTACTAACGATTTTAACAGCAAATCGCTAACATCACATGAGAACAGACAGAAGCCAAAGGCTAAAATACCTTCACTATAACGATACCGACACCAGCCGCAATCCCGACGGGACCCGCAGAACGCCACCACCGTGACCCGGAAGAGAAACCAAATGACCCCGAAACCGGAAAGGAACGCAAAGCGTTCTTGGAAAGGAGGGGATGGGCTATATGCCGGGGACGACACGTATGCGCATGCTCTTCTTGCCAACCAACTGGCCGTTGATCTTGCCAACCCCGACTCCGGCTGCAGGCACAACATTTTTAAAGAAAAAGTATTACACCAACGTAAGTTTAAACTAACCCAAAAGACACTTTTAGGGGTCATATAGCATAGCACATTGCACCTTACACAACAGTTATTATCTCCACACAAACTATTTAAAAACGAAAAATACAAATGAGTGACATGGCCACTGGTTGTATCTGGAACCTCTCACCCCCTGAGTCATTTCTGCGTGCAGGTAGTGAACCTGTGTTAAAGTGGGAAGAGTGTAGGGAATATTTCCTCAACTACATTTCCACTCTTGAAGAAGATGCTGAAATAAAACTGGAAAAGAAGTACAAAATGCTAATGCACAGCTTAGGGGCAGGAGGAATAAAAGTTTATAATTCTATAAACAAGAAAATAAGAGGGGAAAATGAAGGTGATGTATTCTCCAACGCTATCGACGATCTAAATGCTTATTACAAACCGACGGTTTGTGTTGGTGTAGACAGGTATACATTTTTCCATAGGAAACAATGAAAGGAAGAGTCAATAGACGACTACGTATCTGCTCTCAAAAACCTAGCAATAAACTGTTGTTTTGGAGACCTACACGATGAATTTATAAGAGATCAAATCGTATTGCAAGGGTCAAACGAAAACATTCAAGATAATCTATTGGCAAAGGGTGAATACCCACTACAGAACATAATAGATATAGCCAGAAAGGCTGAACTCATAGGACGATGTGCAAAAGCTGTGCTAAAAGAAGATAAAATAAAGAAGGAAGGCAAGCATATCAACAAGGTGTCTGACCAAAAAAGTTGGAAAGTCAGTAAGCAGAATGTGAAAAAGAAAGACTCTATGCCATCATACAGAAGAAATGAGACATGTGGTAAGGGATATTGTTTCCGATGCCTTAGCACCTCTCACATGGCATATGACTATAAATGCCCTGCCCGAGAAGCAAAGTGCACGTTTTGTGATTTAATTGGACATTTTAACAAGGCATGCAATAGAAAAAGACCCCAACGAGTAAAAGCAGTAGAAGATGAAGTAAATAAATTTAATGATGAGTCTGATGAAGACATCAACATGTACATTCTCAACATAGATGACGAACAAGATAAAGACAATGAAACCCAAAGCAAGGCTAAGACAAGAAAACCAGTGTGTACAATGACAATTGGCGGAGTGGAAATAAACATAGTAGCAGATTCAAGCTCACCTTATACCATTGTGAATGAGAAAGTATGGGAAGTTAAGTTCAAAGGAGAAATTGGAGAAAGACTCAATAAACCAGACATTGTAATAAAATCATTTAATGGTGAACCCATAGAAGTATGCGGTCACAAAAGTCTTAAGTTCATATACAAAGGTAGAGAAGCTGAATGCAAGCTATATGTTTCAAAAGTGGGACCATCCGTACTCGGATGGATGGACCAAGGGAGTCTGGGAATCAAACTTGATCCTAACAGCAGTGAACCTGTACTGAGTCTATCTGATACTGACAGCTATGCAAGTCAAATACTAGCAAGATATCCTAAAGTGTTCAGTGGCAACGTGGGGGTACTTAAGGGATACCAACATAAAATAAAATTGAAGCCTATCTCCACACCTACAATACACAAGGCAAGAAATATACCATTTGCTATAAGGGAAGAGGTCAGAAACCAACTTGACAAATTACTTATTGATGGTATAATAGAGAGAGTAGAGATATCAGAGTGGGTCGCACCTTTCATCGTAGCAAAACGCCCTAACGGAAAGCTTAGACTCTGCATAGACCTTCGAGATTTAAAGCAGAATATCATAGTGCAGGGTCATAGAATAGTTGTAAGTAGGCAACTGAACTCTTGAGGGGGCCCTCAGGAAGCACTACAGGGAATGGTTACTAATGATGAGGTTGAACTTTTGCACCTGCTGAGTGCTTTCAGTTTTGCAAAAATCGTTTTTTTGCAATTTCGCGGGATTCGCGGGGCGCGAATTTGCGCGAGATGAAATTCAGAAGCCGCAAATTTGTGCGAATATGCATTTTGTTTTTTGCGGCGTGTTAGTTCGCAAGGTTTTGTGCGTTTTAGCAAGCCGCTTGTAGCGCAACGGCGCAAAGTTACCCTCACGGTCGTTCACGGGCGCGGCCATTTTGTTTGCGTGACGTATTTCCGTTTCCGGGCGCTATGTGTAATCTCGCAAAGTGTGCCGCTCGCTAGTACAAGTTTGCGTGTGATCGCGAGGAAAATCTCGCGCGAACTTACCCACGCGGTCGTGAACGGGCGCGGCCATCTTGTTTTTCATTAATTGCTATGGTTCTGGGCATGCTTTCTGTATCCTCTGTCAATCTCTACCATCCTTTGCTTGTTTGAATTTTTTTTTATCTATTTTACTTATTATCTATCCCTCTATTTTTCTAGCTCTATATTTTTATGTTTTCTGCTACTTTTGGTTAATTTTAAACTACTTTTTTAAACTCTTTTCTTTTCTTCTTCCCTATTCTATTTTTTCTTTATTATTTACCTTCCTTTCTGCCCAGACCATGGTAAAGGGAGCCGGGAAGCAGCCTGAGAAGGGGAAGAGTCCCGCACCCTGTGCCCGGCTCCCGTGCAGGCGTTTGAGGGGGGAGACAGTCACAGCCCAGGAGATCTTTAGCACGGAGGAGGTGGCCGCAGTAGTCTTTTATGTCCAGCGCCGCCTCCCCAGGACCATCATGGCAGGCGGCAAGATCGCTAGCGGCTACGGGATCCGGGAGCGCCGGAAGCGGTGGGAGAAAGTGTGCCGGACCATGTACCAACACTCTCGGGTCCGGCGCACCTACAACCAAGCCACCCACCGTTGGACGAATCTCCTGGACCGGGAACGCAACTTGATCGACCTGCTCGGCCTCGAGATCCCCGGGCTTGGTGAGTAGTAGTAGCTAATTCTTCACTACTCTGTTTTCTCCTGCAATAATGCTGCTGATTACATTGTAGGTAAATTATATTTCAAAATCTTTTGTGCATTTCAGGTGCACTGCTCTCCTTCTCAGTAGCGTTGCTACTATGCTTATTTGTTTTCGATTTTGTGTTCATTTCATTGGCCTAAGAAATTATGTATGAGTGTAGTTTAAAGAACTGCATAATGCTAGACACTAAGGGTCAGATTTTTAATTACCGGCGCATCCCTGCAAAGTAGCAGGGAGGCGCCAGTAATTGTGCACCGCGCCACCACCACCCATGGTGCGCCGTATTTACAATGCGGTGCACCATGGGCCCAAAACATCACCGAAGCGCTACGCATCTGTGCCGTAAAGGCGGCGCATTGCTGGAGTTGAGTCGCAACGATGGTGCAGCTCCAGCAATGCTCTGGGGTGCCCTATCTCCCCAATGCTGCGTCAAGCCGTACGTCTGCTTCAAGCAGGCGCAGGGTTTGAGTCACGCATCATTGTCCTAAAAGTGACTGATTGAAATCTTGTAGATTTTCCTCAGCCACTTTTAGGATGCATTCCTGCGCAGGTACGCCCTCCCTTGCGCCGGAACGCCCCCTGATGGCGCAGGGCTTTACAACGTGATGCATCTCCCATATGCGTCACGTTGTTAATATACGCCGCACCATGGTGCCTCTTTTATTCTGCCGCTGCGTCACAAAAGTCACGCAACAATGGAGCAAAAGAGCCGCAAGGGGCTTTTAAATCTGCCCCTACAGACTCAAGTCCAGTCCTTACTTTGTACACCTGGCAATAAGAAGAAATAGTGGTGGTGGATTGATAGTTTGAGTATTTTAATGACTGGTTAATGTAGTAGGAAACTTTTTAGTGTTGTCGCTGATCTGCAATCACGATGGAGTTTGTCTGTCACTTCGCGTGCTGCGGACTGCTGCCTGCCAGTCCTAGGCGAACCTTTTTAGTAGTTTGTTTAGTGAATTACATAACTTTCCAAGTTGACGGTCCGCAAATCAAGCAATACTAATATCGTAGTAGACCACATGAGATAGGTCAATATATCCCGTGGAATAGTTGTCTATTTGCTATTTCGCCAAAATATTTTGTTATTGTTCTTTTGTAATGTTTGATTTGGTTGACAACAATCATCCATGTTTTCGGGTCTTTCTTTATTTCATGTTGTACATCAGCTCCCCCCAGGGGCAAGAGGACATTGGAGGAGGCTGCTGCTGCTGAACAAGGCCAGGATCGGTCAGACGAGGGCTCCTTTGCTGGCCCGGTAAGTTTTAATTTTATTATAGAGTACCTATTTTTCCTAGCGTTCCTCGTTCAATTTTTTCTAAATCGTCTTTGATCTTCTTGTAGATTGTATCTAAATTCTTATCCTGCCTCGACTATGACTCCCTGTGGTATTACTAGATTATTCTTATTAGTCTGTCTGTGTAGCTAACTAAGATTGCACATTTGGCAAAAGGTGTTAAACGAAACTCCCATTCTAGTCAGCAATAGCTCTCTATGCACTGAGTGCAGTCCTCTGGGATTGTCCATAATGTCTTTTCAAGTCTTCTAAATGTTTATGCTTTGACAATTACCAACAATAAAAAGGTGAATGACCACCAAGAAAGAATAAGATACTACTTTACTTTTGGTTTGGATAGGAGGACAATCCATACTACTACTGTTGCAGGGACAAATCTGCACAAACAGAACTATGGACATTAAATAGGGCATTGTTTATCAATTATAATAGGCGCAGGTAGACTTTCCACATACCTCAGTGATATCAGTCTTTGAAGAACCCCCAATCTCCTTACTGACTAGATAGTGTGGCAGAGTCATTTAGCTCCCGAATTCATCGATGATTGATCCCCAATGATGATTATCC
Organism: Lissotriton vulgaris; assembly: GCF_964263255.1. Classification (NCBI taxonomy): domain Eukaryota; kingdom Metazoa; phylum Chordata; class Amphibia; order Caudata; family Salamandridae; genus Lissotriton; species Lissotriton vulgaris. The sequence continues at coordinate 169,096 of NW_028241880.1, forward strand.
AACGCAGGACAAGAGTACGGAGTCAGAGTCCAGAAGTGTCAGAGGCACGGACTCATGCTTGCAAATTGCAAAGCCTTTTGCTCATTCACTCTTGACCAAAAACCACAGAGTCTATTTAAGTTTTAAAGCTTTATTAAAAGTAAAAATATTTATTAAAATCAAGCTTGTCATAAAACATAAACGGTTGATTAAAAATGGAAAAGTGCTTATAGTGATTTATTTCACACATTTATTGTGGGCGAGCCGAGCCCTCACCTGGTTTCAACTTTAATTTTTCTTTTTGGTGCTGAATCGTTGGTCCCTCTGTCCTAGTGGTGATGATGATTTGTTCTTAGAAGTGAAAATTCTATCTGTTATGAGAAAAATGGTGCGTGTTAAAAAGCAAGCATTCATCAGTTGTGCCAAAAAGTGCAGCAAGACAACACCCTTCCCTGGAAAAAGGGACATTTTTACTTTAGAGTAGACAGTCACAAAATATTAGATTGGTTTCTGTATTCACATTTCTTCATTCCTAGACAAAATACTAGTGAGTGGTGTATGTCCATGACATCTAACATTCTTAAATGTACTTTGTAGGTGGAACATCTGGTGCTGGGCCCAGCGCGGAGGTGGAGGAGGAAAGCTCTGGGGAGGAGGCGGTGATAGTGCAGGACCAAACTGCTGTGCGGGTTGCCACAGTAGTGGCGGGCAGTGGTAAGCTTTTATATTCCTTACATATTGAGATTGCAGACTGCATAGTGTGCTCCCCGTGAGAAAACGTAAGGTTTGTCCAGATGAGAGACATGAAGAAGAATTATTGACATATAGTTTGAATGGATGGATGCCTGGATCATGGTACTATCTGACTCTTAGATAGCATATGTATATCTAGAGAGAGTAGACGGTCACTGGATGAACTAAGTGTTACTTTGAAGAGCATGTAACACCGCACCCGCACGTCCGTCCCAGTGTAGGAAAGGCAAGGAAAAGAAGTTGTAATTTTGTCCGAATACTACCATGAATAGTAGCAGTAGTTTGTATTGCAAGCACAGCATATATCCAGCTATTACGATGGCCACTCACTACCTCTGTTAATAAGTTTAGTAGAACTCGGTCATTCATGTGTGGATGTATCACTGTTCACTCAATAAAAAGCAAAGCACCTAAAGTCATCCAAAGTGTAAGCAAATACAAACCATGTGCAGTGATAGATAATCAGATTATTTATCTTCTTCATTTTCCTTTTCTAGTATTCATTGGCACTGTAGTGTGAAAGTTAAATTAATTAAGCAGTAGCCCTTGTAACAGAGTATTCTCAGTGCCACCCATAATAGAAAAGTAAGAGCATCACCACCTGCATGTACTGAACTGGTACAGTAACGCAAGTCTGTCTCACTCATCATGGAGGGCGTCTGTTTTTCTCGGGTGCAAGTTGACTGCGCTGGCATTATGCCGGCTTGCAGAAGTTAACGTACCAATTTTGCTAAACAAGAGAGAAGAAGAAGAATAAGGCTGGTGTACTGTCATAGTCGACTCTAATGGAGCGAGTCCATAGTGCTCGTAGAATTGATTCCTTAAACTCCCACTAATGTTAGAGCAAGGATGAAGAAGTGGGAGGTTAGATAGATACTGGCCACAATAGTTATGTACTGCGGTTGCAATTTGCTAGTTCTACTGTGACACAAATTTCTGCTGAATCATTTTGTGTTAATCTTAAAGAGCATTGGTTACAGACTATGTCTTTCTTTCTTCATATAGACGCTCCTTCCAAACCAACACGGAAGGAGCTGGCTAAAAGGGCCCGCAACGGAGGCTGGAGGCCACTGTCGCTGAATATCAGCGGCTGGTGGCCCAGGAGGAGGAGGACACGCAGGCTAGTATGTCAATAATATCCACGGCGACACCTGCATCCTCCTCCGTGCTCACTGGGTCAGCCAGTCAGCGCAGCAGGTCTCCAGCGGTACGGAGCTGGGGTACCGCAGCCACCCGCCACTGCCGAGCAGAAAGAAATCAGCTGCCCCCCACAGCAGTTGCAAAAAAAGGATGCACCGCCTTTCCCTGAGGGTTTCCTACCTCGAGCAGGAGCTCCTCAACACCAAAACCCTGCTCGAGACCCTCCGCAAGGAGCATGCCGACCTGCCCGAAAAGTCAACAGCAGCCAGCAGTAGGAGGAGACTGTCCCTTGTCCCTTTTTTAAAGACTTCTGGGGGGTGAGAATTGGGAGTTGGGTTTTCTACTTTTTTGGACTTAGTTTTCAGGGACATTCGTTGGGGTTCGGGAGGGGGGGTGGGTTGGGTCTTGCGGGAGATTATTTATGTTAGGGGTATATAAATATACTTTAAACTTTATCTTAGCATACGTGTTTTTCACTGCTTTTGAGGCTGGTGGGTGGGGGTTTAACAGTCCAGAAACTTAAGTGGCATCTTGATTCAAGTTGTGTAAGTACTAATGGACCAAATGTTTTAAAAACTAAGTGCCTCTCACAGAGTAAGTGAATTCAATAATCCTAGGACTGTCAGTCTCTCATCTCTCCTAATACTCCATTATACTACCTACCCCCAAACGTTTATCTTACCTGTAATTTGTGTTTGGAAATAGGGCTAGGCACAGGGCTGGCTGCACGCTAAATGGCGATTAAGGTTGGCAATCCTGGGCGGATGAAATGTCATCATTGCAGTGGTACTTGTGGTGTTACACAGTGGCAGTTGCAGCATCTGAAAAAAAAAGAAAATGAAACCTTGTTTGTCCTTACCGTAGCATTAGAACGGTACGATAGAGAATATAGCAGGTGACAGTACACTAGAACAGTGCCACAATGTAGCCTAACAAATGGTAAAGTATTGAAAGTATAACTAGTACTTGCGTTGAATTTCTTTGACATTGGCTGCTACTACAAGAAATAGTACCGAAGGTGAAGGACACAGCAGCGTAATAATTTGCCACGTCTAGGAGGAGGATGTTCTTGATGACCAATCAAGTTGATGGCGCACATGAAAATCTGCTTTCATTTGTCAATAGTGACTGAGTGTCAAGCTGAGTAAGAATAGATTATATCCTCAGATTCCTTCACCAGCCTGTTGCTATGACCTTATCCTCCCCAGCAAGTGTGTGGAATTATTGCTGTCATTTAGTCACACATCAATCAAAACCACACAGCCTGGGGGAAGAGGGTTAGGGTTTGGAAAATGGATGGGAATGGGGGATTTTGGGAAAGTTTTCTTGAGAGAAGAAAAAAGAAAGCACAGCATGGACAAACAATAATTGAAGATAAAGAAATCTTTGGGTACAAAGCTAACCATAAATCTTTTAAGTGACATAAAGGAAGTGCCTGCACTACTGCATGCATGGTTACTGAAAAGTAAGTAGTACTTTCGACAACCGTGAATGAAAGAATGCAACAGTACAGGGCTGCAATAATAATTATGCATTTTCACTTGCCTATCTCTGCACTCAGAGAAACACTTCTTACATTAAATTAGGTTTAAAAAATAGCAGAAGTAAAACCTATAGAATGGCTGTAGAGATGAATTTAGAAGCAGAGATCAAAGAAATGCAGTCACACTCATAGAAGTTCACAGCAATAACATTACTTAAAAGATAATTAGAAAAGAACGGATACTGTATCTGTATGTTGTTGTAGTTGTCCTGTTGAATTTGGTAAGTTGCATGCATCAAACTATTCCTCCTATTAGCGGGACTCCTCCATTCCAGCCGACGCTCCGTCCATCAATGTTGGTGACCAGAAGACACCCTGTCCACTGCCTGCCTGGCGGATGCTGAATTGCGGCTCGCTAATGTGAAGCCTGTTTTCATCCTTTTTTCCCCATTGCACAGACTGAAACCTGTCCTGTAATTATTGATGGAAACACAGGAAGTGATATTAGAACACCACTGACAAATAAATATAAGGTATGTACGCTGTGTAGTGCAAAAAGTCACACTTTGAGTTTCCTAATAGACAGTACAATATTTTTGAAAGTGCGTACTCTGTCTGAGTCTCCTTTTCAAGGATGAATAAGTATGGGCGATTTAATTTAGCGGATCTTTCCCCTCAAGCTAGGTGTACTGTAAACTGTGTTTTGGAACAAAATTAGACCTTCCCAGCAGTGCTCCCAGACCTTTACTAAACCCAGTCGCAAAAATGTAGAAGACCCCCAATCAGATCTCAAAAAACGAGGCCTAGTAGAAAAATGGTGACAAAATGTACTTTGAAAGTAAAGTAGGCCCAAATCCCCCCTAACCCACAGTAGATTGTATTCAAACCACTTGCAAGCAAGCAAAAGTATCCATACCCAGCATCGCTCCAAGACTCGCAAACCCCCCCACAAACAGCCCCCCGCCCAAACACATGCAATACAATACTGCTAACCCTAATGAGCCCTAAGTTAAGAATAGTGGTAAACGCTTTCTTTAACTAGGCCAAATCCCCCCTTTCCCACCATGGATTTTCTTCAAACCACTTGCAACCAAAATTTCACATTCCCACGAGTGCTCTAAGACCCCAGAACTCAGTTGCAAAAGTCTAGAACACCCCGAAATACATGCAATCCTGCTGCTAGTGCATTCCCACAAGTGCTCTAAGACCCCAGAACTCAGTTGCAAAAATCTAGAACACCCCGAAACACATGCAATCCTGCTGCTAGTGCTAACCCTAACGAGCCCTAAGTTAATGTGCCAAAACGCTTTTCAGCATGGATTTTCCCCAAACCACTTTTATCCGGTATTAGAACTTCCCAGCAATGCCCCAAGACCTGCCAAACCACCCACAAAAAAGCAGAACACCCCCATACAGGCAAAAAGAATAAAATGGAAAATCTCATACTTTGAATATTTTCGGCCTTCTTTCAATTCTGTCCAAACGCGCTGTGCAGCTAGGCCCTAACTCCCCTTTAACACCATGGATTTCCTGAAAAACAAATGCAATCCACATTAGACTGTGCCAGCAGTGCTCCCAGACCCCAAAACCCACCCACAACAACCTAAAAGCCCGCCAAACAGCACCCCAAAGACAGGCAAGTGATCAAAAGCGCAAAATCTTTTTCTGCTCTGATTTTGTCCAAACCACATTCATCCGGTATTAGACCTTCCCAGCAATGGCCCCAGAGCCGTCAACCCAGGCGAAAACTAGTAGAAGACCCCCAAACAGCCAAAAAGCAAAACTACAAAAATGGGGACTTAGTAATTTTCAGGCAAATTTCCAAAATCACTCCACGCGTGCTCTTCAGCTAGGCCCTAACTCCCCTTTGCCACCATGGATTTGCTTCAAACCACTTGCAATCAAAAGTATCCATACCCAGCGTTGCTCCAAGAACCCAAAACCCACCCACAAACACCAGGAAGCCCCCCAAACAGGCCCCCGAAAACATGATAGTGAGCAAAAAGGCAAAAACTTTTTCAACTCTGATTTTCGCCAACCACTTTTATCCGGTATTAGACCTTCCCAGTAATGCCCCAAGACCCGCCAACTCACCCGCAAAAAAGCACAACACCCCCAAACAGGCAAAAAGCAAAAATGAAAAATCTCATACTTACAATATTGTTCGGCCTTCTGTCCAAACGCGCTGTGCAGCTAGGTCATAACTCCACTTTTCCACCATGGATGTCCTGGAAAACAAATGCAATCCACATTAGACTGTGCCAGCAGTGCTCCCAGACCCCAAAACCCACCCCCAAACACCAGGAACCCACCCAAACAGGCCCCCGAAAACATGATAGTGAGCAAAAAGGCAAAAACTTTTTCCTCATGGATTTTCTCCAAACCACTTTTATCCGGTTTTAGACCTTCCCAGCAATGGCCCCAGAGCCGTAAACCCAGGCGAAAACAAGTAGAAGACCCCAAACAGCCAAAAATCAAAACTTCAAAAATGGGCACTTAAAAATTTTCAGGCAAATTTCCAAAATCACTCCGCGCGCGCTCTGCAGCTAGGCCCTAACTCCCCTTTGCCACCATGGATTTGCTTCAAACCACTTGTAATCAATAGTATCCATACCCAGCGTTGCTCCAAGACCCCAAAACCTACCCACAAACACCAGGAAGCCCCCCAAACAGGCCCCCGAAAACATGATAGTGAGCAAAAAGGCAAAAACTTTTTCAACTCTGATTTTCGCCAAACCACTTTTATCCGGTATTAGACCTTCCCAGCAATGCCCCAAGACCCGCCAACCCACCCACAAAAAAGCACAACACCCCCAAACAGGCAAAAAGCAAAAACGGAAAATCTCATACTTACAATATTTTTCGGCCTTCTGTCCAAACGCGCTGTGCAGCTTGGTCATAACTCCACTTTTCCACCATGGATGTCCTGGAAAACAAATGCAATCCACATTAGACTGTGCCAGCAGTGCTCCCAGACCCCAAATCCCACCCCCAAACACCGGAACCCACCCAAACAGGCCCCTGAAAACATAATAGTGAACAAAAATGCAAAAACGTTTTCCTCATGGATTTTCTCCAAACCACTTTTATCCGGTTTTAGACCTTCCCAGCAATGGCCCCAGAGCCGTAAACCCAGGCGAAAACAAGTAGAAGACCCCCAAACAGCCGAAAATCAAAACTTAAAAAATGGGCACTTAGAAACTTTCAGGCAAATTTCCAAAATCACTCCGCGCGCGCTCTGCAGCTAGGCCCTAACTCCCCTTTGCCACCATGAATTTGCTTCAAACCTCTTGCAATCAAAAGTATCCATACCCAGCAGTGCTCCCAGACCCCGAACCCCACCGACAAACACCAGGAAGCCCCCCAAACAGGCCCCGAAAACATGATAGTGAGCAAAAAGGCAAAAACATTTTAAACTCTGAATTTCGCCAAACCACTTTTATCCGGTATTAGACCTTCCCAGCAATGCCCCAAGACCGCCAACCCACCCGCAAACAAGCACAACACCACCAAACAGGCAAAAAGCAAAATGGAAAATCTCATACTTACAATATTTTTCGGCCTTCTGTCCAAACGCGCTGTGCAGCTAGGTCATAACTCCACTTTTCCACCATGGATGTCCTGGAAAACAAATGCAATCCACATTAGACTGTGCCAGCAGTGCTCCCAGACCCCAAAACCCACCCCCAAACACCAGGAATCCACCCAAACAGGCCCCCAAAAACATGATAGTAAGCAAAAAGGCAAAAACATTTTCAACTCTGATTTTCTCCAAAACCCTTTTATCCGGTATTAGACCTTCCCAGCAATGGCCCCAGAGCCGTCAACTCACCCGCAAAGAAGTAGAACACCCCCACAAGTGCAGAGTCTTTCTTCTTTGGGCGTAATCCAGCCATCTGCTTTGAGTGAAATAGGAGTCAGGAGGAGGAGGATAGAGGAGCATGTTCTTATGAACTTGTGAACCTGAGGAATGCAGACTGCGGCACCTTCAAATCAATAAGCAAATAAGTGAAGACAGTTCTGCTGATGGGCTTGTTTTTGTGATTAGGTGATTAAAGTTTTTTTTATATAGACTTTGCAAAACAAAGAAAGACAGACACACAGGTATAAAAGTGAATAAGGACAAAAAAGAAAGTTATTGATTCATTGGCTCATTTTCAGGGCTCGTGTCAGGGAAGAAGAGTTCGTCCTCATACTCTGCGAATTCAGGCGGGAGTAGGTCACCTAACAGAGAAGAACTTTCCTCATCTAAGTTTGTGTCCTCCTCGTCTTCTTCCTGCGTGTATTCTCGTATTTTGTAATCTGGTGGTATGAGGTGCCGATTCATCTTGATCATTGTTAACCTCTCCACATTTTTGGTCAATAGGCGGGTCCTTTTGCAAGTTACAATGCCACCAGCAGCACTGAAAACACGTTCAGAAGACACACTTGTGAGTGGGCAAGACAAGTAATTTATAGCCAGGTTGGAGATCTCTGGCCACAATTCTTTTTTCCCATGCCAATATGCCAATGGGTCATCATGAACATAGACCTCTGTTGAGTCATTCAGTTAGTTCTGCACCATCGACTCAAGGTTCTCCAAGGTTCCTTCACTTTGCTTACTTTTTGCTGGGACCTTTTGAGAAGCAAACCCTAGCTGAGTTAGCCAATCCTCTTCTTCACACAATGTTACTGTTGTGTCTGGTGCAGATGATCCGGTTGCTGGTGTCTTTAACCAGACCCTCCAGGATATCGCGATTTCGCAATTTCGCGATTTGCAGCGAAATCTGCACTTTTTAAAAAATGCGGCGATTTTTACAAAAATGCCTGCGAAATCGGCATTTTTGTAGAAATCGCGGCATTTTTCGCTTTATCCTGGGGGGTCTGCTTTATGTGGCTATCGCCTGTGCCTCTGTCTCCGATGCTGCACCAAAGCTCCTCAGATACTCAGCAGCATTGAAGCGTCACAGCGGGATGGCAAATCTCACACCTCCAGCCCTTGATGACCTGTTAAGAGGTGCTTCGAAGGTGACTGAGAGGGAGGGGCTGCAGGTTCAGGAGCTGCGACATCTATTCACATGCAAACAGCCCTGAATGTGTCATGTCTCTGCTATTTAGAGGGGGCTCACACATTCCATTTCTACCCAGGGCCCCAAACATCCGAGACTCGGCCAGATTACACCCCTGATTACACCGAGGCAGCACGTGGTTCACTTCACAGAGCGTAATTACTGTCACTAAACTGTAAGCAAACCTTGGTTCTTCAAACATGCAGTCTATAATTTAAGAAAATACAGAAATGGCACAATCGCACCCACACTGATTAACAGAGTATGGAGGACAATCAGTTCAATCAGTTCTCTTAGAGTATCTCCTGTAAGTACTGTACATCACAGTGGGGGATGGCATTTTGGACAGAGAGCCTGTCTTCTCGTTGTCTTGTGCAGGAGGGGGCAAGGAGCCCAAGATGATACTAGAATACTGCATGCCCACCCCTGTGCCCACCCTGGTGGATCCTGTTCCCTCTCCTGTGATGGCTCCTGCCCTCCCCTCAGTGATGGCTCCTGTCCCCCCATGTGGTGGCTCCAGTCCACCCCCCGCCTGTGATGGCTCCAGTCCCCCCATGTTGTGGCTCCAGTCCACCTACACCTGTGATGGCTCTTGTCCCCCCCCTGTGGTGGATCCTGTCTCCGCCCTACGTGGCTTCTGTCCCAGTCCTGGAACGGCCCCTGCAGCGAGGGTGAAGTTCTTGATGGGCCTCTTCTCAAAAGGGCTCAGCTCAAAATTAATATGGAAAGGTCGGCGAGTAAGTAAGTGAAGGGATGGGTAAATGGCTGGATGAATTAGTGAAAGGGTGAATGGATGAATGAAAGATTGAATAAATGGATAATGAGAAAGGATGGATGGATTGATGAGAGGGGAAGGATGGAGAGAAAATGTAAATAGCTGGATGTATGGGTGGAAGGGTAGCTGGATGATGGATGAGGGGAAAGATGGATGAGGGGAAGGATGATGGATGAGGAGAAGGATGGATGGATGGAGGAGAAGGATGGATGGATGAGGAGAATGATGGATGAATGGAGGGGAAGGATGGATGGATGAGGAGAAGGATGGATGGGTGAGGGGAAGGATGGATGATGGATGAAAGGAAGGATGGATGAGGGGAAGGATGGATGGATGAGGGGAAGGATGGATGAGAGGAAGGATGGATGGATGAGGGGATGGATAGAGGGGAAGGATGGATGGATGGGTGGGTGAAAGGATGGATGGATGATGAGGGGATGGATGGATGGTTGATGAGGGGGTGGGTGAAAGGATGGATGATGAGGGGAAGGGTGGATGGATGGATGATGAGGGAATGGATGGATGATGAGGGGGCGGGTGAAAGGATGGATGGATGATGAGGGGAAGGATGGATGGATGATGAGGTGAAGGATGGATGGATGGGTGGGTGAAAGGATGGATGGATGATGAGGGGATGGATGGATGGTTGATGAGGGGGTGGGTGAAAGGATGGATGGGTATACACCTGTTACAACGCAACTTTTACAACTACCTACTGTTACAACGCAACTTTTACAACGCATACCATTACAACGCATTGCACTGGGGGGCGCTCTAGGATAGGGAATAAGTATAATTTACTATCCAACACCTTCCCTAGTGTCCACGGGGACTGGAGTTAGAATAGTAAATTATACTTACCACTATCCAGCACCTCAAAGCGCTATGCGTTGTAATGGTATGCGTTGTAATGGTCGCGTTGTAACAGTAGGTAGTCGTAATGGTATGCGTTGTAACATGGTACATCCGGATGGATGATGAGGGGAAGGGTGGATGGATGGATGATGAGGGAATGGATGGATGATGAGGGGGCGGGTGAAAGGATGGATGGATGATGAGGGGAAGGATGGATGGATGATGAGGGGAAGGATGGATGGATGAAGAGTGGGTGGGTAGATGGATGGATGGATGATGAGGGAAAAGGATGGATGGATGGATGATGAGGGAAAAGGATGGATGGGTGATGAGGGAAAGGGTGGATGATGAGGGGAAGGACAGATGGATGGATGGATGGATGGATGGATGGATGGATGATGGGTGGGTGAAAGGATGGATGGAAGGAAGGATGGCTAAGTGAAATGATCGATGGAGAGAGAAAGGGAGGATGGATGGATGACTAAAATAGTGGATGGGTGGAAGGATTAGTAAGTGAAAGGATGGCTGGATTGGTGAAAGGGTAAATGGCTGAATGGATGAGTGAATGGATGGATGGGATGAAGAGTGGATGGATAAGTGTACAGATGGATAGGGTGAACGGGTGGGAGGATAATGGAGATGAGTGAAAGGATGGATGAGGGGATGGATGAAGGGATGGATGAGTGAAATGATAGATGGAAGGATACATGATGGATAGGTTTGCAAAAGGTTGAATATGTTTGGAAATGGCTGGGCTTACTTATATACTATTGCGCGACCTCTGATGTGTCTGTAAAACTTATCTATTGTCCTGAAGTTTTGTCCTGAATTTTGAGCTCCTGTCCTGAATTTGTGTCACCCTATTCGCTGGCTTGGAGACGGAGCGCCGTGCAGAGATGTCTATCCCTCAAGATAAACAGACAGAATCACTCAGCCGAGAGAGCTGAGGCACACACGGGACGGGGTATCTGCAGAGGCGCGCTGGACAAGGGATGAAGTCAGAGGGTTGAGCTCACCTATTGCAGACCATTTCCCCCTGGGAGTGAGCCATGGGAAAAATCCTAGAGGCGAGAAGTTTAACACGGGCGTCAAGTGGCCCCATGTCATGGGTGTCAACTTCAACCAGTCCCCGCTTTTAAATCGGAGACGATTTGCAGGCTGACATTTTGCAACGAAACTACAAGTACCAACATGCAGTTCGCTACTGTTTAACAAGTGACCACTTGGCGGTTTTGACTGCTCTTTCTCTAGTGGTTAGGTCTGTCGAACGGGCATCTGGTAGGATATCAGGTCGTGTTCAAAATACACTGTACTATTTAACGTGCTTACTAATAAAAGGGACGATAGGTATAGCCATCATTAGTGCAGCAGGTACAGTGGCACCAAGCTCTAAGGCTATTGCAAGACACAAACTGACCTGCAATGGTACGCCTCTTCTGGCGCAGGGCTTTGCAACGTGACGCATCTGGGAGATGCGTCACGTAGTAAATACCCCGCACCATGGTGCATCTTTTGCGCCGCCGCTGCGTCACAAAAGTGACGCAACGGCGGCGTAAAAGCAGCGCAAGGGGCTTGTAAATCTGCCCCAAAGTGTCTACATTGTAAAGAAACCAAATATACATAGCTTCATGTTGTTACATAACTAAAAAAACTAAGATATCTGTGTTTGCTGTAGGAAAAATGGCCACATAAAATGCCGCAAAATTGCCGCTAAATTTCCATATTTGTGCCACTAAATTTCCATTTTTGTGCCGCTAAAATTGCTAATCCATGCCGCTATATCCTGGGGGGTCTGTTTAACGGCTGAGAGGGAAAATCACTCACTTCTGCCACAGCCACAGGTGCAGAAGTGGATTCTTTTAACTCCGGATGGCCTGCTGATGTACTGCCTTTTCCTTCAATTTCCTGCCGTTCTCTTTCAAACCTCATGGCTGACACAGCTAGCCAACGTTTGTACTTTGAAACTTCTGCGTCACCAAAAGGAAAGAATACTCTGCCTGCCAGTGCCTTTTTGTAGCGTGGATCCAGAATAGTAGCACAAATGTATTGCTGTTCTGTGTGGATCTTTTGAAGACGTTCATCGCAAAGTAGGCGAAGTGTGGCTCAATGATTAGAGTGGCAGACCCTGATGCAGAGGTCTAGCCCGGAACCAGGGTTCAATTCCCCGCCTCGGCGGGTCTTGGGCTCAAAATTCCATGGACCTGATAATTCTCGCCTCGGTGCCTATTCCAATCATGGAGTCCCACTCTGCAACTCTGGGCAATAGCTTGCTTAATCTCCACAACGGTGACCAGGAGTGGACGCCTCACAGGGAAAGCCAGGACGGATTCCACAGCGGTATTCGTACAAGCGCCTTGAGACCCTTGCGGGTGAGTAGAGCGCTATACAAGTATCAATTTACATTAACATTTACATTTTAATAATTTCTCCGCCAAATCAAAAGCTTCTTGCTTTTTTTCATCTTTTTGAAACGTAGAAGACACCGCCTTCAGTTGGTGCTCTAGCATGTGCAACAATGGGATAGCTTTTCCCAAATTACAGTCCTCCCTGCTGACTGCACGCGTGAAGACCTCAAAAGGATGAAGCATGTCTGTCAGGCTTTGAACTAGCTTCCATTGCTCCGCATGTATCCTCAGGTCCTTCATAGCTGCACCCTGTGTAAAGAAATACTGATCGACTACTGCACACTGCTCAAACAGATGCTCAAGCATGTAGAAGGTTGAGTTCCAACATGTTGCCACCTCCTGGATGAGTGCTTTCACTGGCAGTTTACGTTGATGTAGCAGGCCCCTCAGATGCTTCCGGGCCCTAAAAGAATGGCTGAAATGTGTGCACATTCTTCGGAAGGTGGTCAGTAACTCGCACACTGGACTTTCTTCACTCAAGAATTTTTTAACAACCAGGTTTATACAGTGCGCCAAACACGGCACTCTGAAATAGTTACCCATATCCATGGCCTTAACTACATTGGCGCCATTATCTGTGGAAACATAATCAATCTTGCATTTTCTTGGGGACAGCCATTGAAAGACCTTTGTGTTAAACTTCTGCAAAATGTTTTCTCCTGTATGACTTTTCTCCATGCCAAACATGGCTAGTGTTGCATGTTTCCGAGCAGCTTTAAAAACGTCCGGGTCAACACCTGCCCTTAGCTTTGCTGTAACCCCTGAAAAAGAGACCCAGTGTGCAGTGATGCACACGTAATCAGTGGCTGCGCAACTGGTCCACATGTCTGTTCTCAGATGTATAGTGTGAACAGCACTCTTCTGCAAAGCTGCCCCAATCACCTCCAGCACATCTTCATGTAGTGCTGGAACCGCAACTCTGGCAAAATAGAACCGGCTAGGAACCTTCCATTTAGGGCAGAGCGTTGCCACTAATTCAAGAAAACCAACCCCTTCCACAAAAGAAAAAGGGAGAAGGTCCAGAGCTAGCATTTTATCCAGCTTAGTGTTATACAGACGCGTCATTGGGTGGTTGCGTTCAAATGGCGCATCTGAAAACAACATGCTTCTAATGGTGGGCTGGACCATGATTTTACGGGATGATGATGATGATGACTTCTTCGACCCAGTAACGCTCGGTGATGATGAACTTTTTCGCATTGGTGTCTCACTCTCTCCCACACTCTTAGTGTGGCTCACAGGGGGTGTGCTGCTGACAGGGGTACTGGGTGTAAGTGAAGTGTTTGATGCTTCTTCCTCCTCGTCATCATCAGATGAAACATCAACGGATACAGTTTGTTGACTTGCAATTCGGGCTTCCTTGATCTCCTTTAGGTGCGCATGCCATTTGACAGTGTGCTGTCTCTCAAGATGACCTCTCTGGCCTCCGGTACCATAGTTGGTACCAAGCTTACCACGACTAACTGCAAGCTTACAAATGGTATGTTTTCCCTTGTTGTGCTAACACTAAAGAGGTCCCAAACTGCAGATTTCAAATGTCTGTGGGGGGCGGAGGAGGCAATACTGGTCATGCTAATGCCAGATGAAGTGGAGGATGTGTGTTGCCGAACTTTACTACGTTGTGCACTTGCAGCACCACTAATTGAGGAAATGGAGGTCGAGGTGGATGGAGGTCCCTTCTGGTGAGAAAATATGAAAGTGGTAGGTGGTGGTGTACTAGTTAACTGCAATGGTGGTGGTCAAATTCCCAAGTCGCCAACATCACGCTCAGCAGCATTTCGGGCTAGGGTAAAAATGTGTTTGCTGCATGCCCGCTGAGTCTGGAGTGACGTTTATGATGAGTGCGTCGTCGTCGTGAGAGTCTTCATCAGCAGGAGTAGTATACGTCACTTCTTCTTCAGCGTCATCATCACACTCCATAAGTACGAGAGTTTCGGGGACCTTCCTTTTACGCTTAGCTACCTTTGTCAGATCATGGTGTGCCTCACTCTCAGACGGCAGTGGTGGTTCCCAATTTGGATCCATATCATCAGAAGGAAGGGGGCTTGAAGAAGATGTAGACACCATCCTTGATCTTTTCCTTGCTAAGGATGTGGAAGACAATGAATGATCAGGAGGAGTGGCTTCCTTAAATGATGCCTCGGCTTGAATGTCGATTTCCTGATGTGCCCCTACTTCGGGAGGAACAACTATTGTGGGCACTTGTGCCGCTCCATGCACCTCTGCTTGCGCATCTCCTTGCGCTGCCTCTCCTTCCACATGTACTTGGGTTTGTACTTGCACATGTGGTTGTTGTTGCGGCTGTGGTTGTTGAACACTTGTCAGATGAGTTACAACAACCTGTGTTGATTGAGGGATGCTGCTACTTTCTTGCGATGAGCCAACATCACTGGTCGATGTTGATTGAACAACTGGACTGGCTGCCTCTAAAGCACTCAAGGGCTTGGACTTAAGTTGGCGTGGTGGTGGTGGTGGCACTGAGCCCAATGGAGCGGGGGTGCTGCTCCCAGCTTGGTCCCCAGCAGATCCCGCTGCTGCTGCAGGCGTACTTTTTTTTTTATTCCCAAAAAATGTGGCGGGCGGCACACCAATCTCCTTGGTAAGTGGCGCCACTTGCTTCTTCTGCTCCTTACTGGCAACTTTCTTGCTAGAGGAGCTACGGGGAACTTTTTTTGGGGCCATCAGATGTCAGAACAGCAGGCCGCAGTTGCACGAGTTTCAGAGTTGTCTTGTCTGTGGCCACACGTGATGTCGCGTGACGTTATGCTGCACACCGCTGCAGGACTTCTTCCTGGCACTGGTGGTTCTCTTGTGCACCTAAAAGCAATGGAAGACAGAGGAACATCAGTTATACAGCCCAAAAAGTCAAAAAACACACAATAACCAGCACAATCCCATGCCATCCATGCCCTCAATGATGTTTAAATTTAAGACACCCCACAGAAAGACTAGGCCCATGCACCACACACTACCCCTGGGCATAATGGATGAAAGCTAGGCAAAATGTGTGCAGGCCTGAGAACACTGCCTGCCTTCAAAATGGCCCCTTGCCCCCCAGCACATGGCCAGGGCCTGCCTGTACCAGCACTGAAAATGGCCCCACCCACATGGCCAGTCCCCATCAACAACCCAAAAAATCGAAAAACACACAAAAATCTGCACAATCCCATGCCATCCATGCCCTTCATGATGTTTACAATAAAGAGACCCCACAGAAAGACTCACTCCATGCACCACTCACTGCCGCTGGGCAAAGGCCCCAACAGCAGCCAAAAAAATCGAAAAACACACAAAAATCAGCACAATCCCATGCCATCCATGCCCTCAATGATGTTTAAATTCGAGACACCCCACAGAAAGACTAGGCCCATGCACCACTCACTACCCCTGGGCATAATGGATGAAAGCTAGGCAAAATGGGTGCAGGCCTGAGAACACTGCCTGCCTTCAAAATGGCCCCTTGTCCCCCAGCACATGGCCAGGGCCTGCCTGTACCAGCACTCAAAATGGCCCCAATCCCACATGGCCAGTCCCCATCAACACCCCAAAAAATCGAAAAAGATACAAGAATCAGCACAGTCCCATGCCATCCATGCCCTCCATGATGTTTACATTAAAGAGACCCCACAGAAAGACTCAGTCCATGCACCACTCACTACCCCTGGGCAAAAGGCCCCAACAGCAGCCAGAGAAATCGAAAAACACACAAAAATCAGCACAATCCCATGCCATCCATGCCCTCATTGATGTTTAAATTCAAGACACCCCACAGAAAGACTAGGCCCATGCACCACTCCCTACCCCTGGGCATAATGGATGAAAGCTAGGCAAAATGGGTGCAGGCCTGAGAACACTGCCTGCCTTCAAAATGGCCCCTTGCCCCCCAGCACATGGCCAGGGCCTGCCTGTACCAGCACTCAAAATGGCCCCCACCCACATGGCCAGTCCCCATCAACACCCCAAAAAATCGAAAAACACACAGAAATCAGCACAATCCCATGCCATCCATGCCCTCCATGATGTTTACATTAAAGAGACCCCACAGAAAGACTCAGTCCATGCACCACTCACTACCCCTGGGCAAAAGGCCCCATCAGCAGCCAAAAAAATCAAAAAACACACAAAAATCAGCACAATCCCATGCCATTCATGCCCTCAATGATGTTTACATTCAAGGCACCCCACAGAAAGACTAGGCCCATGCACCACTCACTACCCCTGGGCATAAAGGATGAAAGCTAGGCAAAATGGGTGCAGGCCTGAGAACACTGCCTGCCTTCAAAATGGCCCCTTGCCCCCCAGCACATGGCCAGGGCCTCTACAGAGGGGAGGTGGTCCACAGGAGAGTCCAAGTCCACATCAGTTTTCACAAGGTTTTGGTGAGGGTAACACACTCAAAAAAACTCTGGACCTCTTGAGTTTTCAGACAGTAAAGTTTTAAAGGGGGTGATGAGTGTGTTGAGTGTTGCGTCTTAATGTCCTTAGGCTCAATCCTTGTTTGTATAAACAGAGTCAAGAAAGTCCTTGTTTTGTAGAAAAATTGTTCTTTATTAGTGTAAGTAAAACCGTGGACAGCCGACACGTGTTTCGCCCATATGGCGATTTGCGCCAGGGCTTTTTCAAGGCTATTTACAATGTTATTTGTTCTGTACACTTCCTCATCTTTTGCAAAATAATATCCAACATCAAATCCGGTATTTCAGTTTTTGGGGTAGAATCCCTGAGGTGCTCCTGAAAGCCGCCACCAATCACAGTTTGCCTGTTTCCTGGTCACACGCTACCATTATACCCATTTTTAAGAAAGGCCAACGGGGAGACCCGAGGTGTTACCGCCCCATTTCACTCATCGACTCTTCCTTTAAAATTCTGGGGAAAGTGATACTGGCAAGGATTGATGAGTGGGCTGCTAACAACAATATTTTATCTAACGCCCAATATGGGTTTCGAAGGGGAAGAGGGACTGAGGATCAGTGCCTCAACCTACAACTGATCCTAGGTAAATATACAGTGGCATCCAGTGGATCAATTTACCTGGGGTTCATGGATTTGTCCACAGCCTTCGACCTGGTGAACAGGTCCAGGCTGTGGGAAATCCTCTTGGACCTGGGGATGGACCATTCTTTGGTTTATTTTTTGGCTGAAGCACACCGGGACCTGGAAGCCTCTATTAGGATGTCACAGGAGGGCGCTTGCACTGCTGGTTTCAAGTCCACTAGAGGGGT
The DNA here is from genome assembly GCF_964263255.1 of Lissotriton vulgaris. Lineage (NCBI taxonomy): Eukaryota > Metazoa > Chordata > Amphibia > Caudata > Salamandridae > Lissotriton > Lissotriton vulgaris. Next base: position 186,756 of record NW_028241880.1, read on the forward strand.
GCGACAGGGGTGCATCCTCGCCCCAATGTTATTCACACTATATATAAACCATCTTGAATCCACACTGGATCTGGCAACATTAGACGTCCCGCGTTTTGGAGGACTGTCCACCCCGGTCCTCCTTTACGTGGATGACGCCGTGCTTGTGGCACGTACTCCCCTTGGGCTACAAAGATTATTGGCGGCCTTTGATGCCTTTAAGACCTCCCTTGATTTAAAAATCAATACAGACAAGTCACACGTTATGTCAGTGGGCGGGAGAAAGGACAAGAACCTGAAGTCCTTTTTTTGTGCCAATACACCAATTTCCAGTGTAAAAACTTTCACCTATCTGGGGGTGGTTTACGACAACAATGGCACCTGGGTACCCCAAATAACGATTAAAGTTAACGCCATGAAAAGATCTGCAGCTGCTATCGCCGGTTTTGCGAAACGACTGGGCGGCAAACCTACGGAAGCAATGCTAGCACTTTATAGAGCTAAATCTGTTGCAGTAGCAAGGTACGGGGCTTCCATTTGGGGCTACACCAACAACGCAGAAGCGATCCAGGTAGAAGAAAACAGATTTCTACGTATGCTTTTAGGTTTGCCACAATCCACGGCTACCTTCTCCGTTCATACGGAATTAGGCCAGGGGTACATAAGTGACATTATCAAACAGTTCCCAATTCTGATGTGGTTAAGAACGTGGCTGAACTCTAACTTAACCCTGAACCATACAATCTTGAGGGACTGCTTACGCATGGACAATATGAAAAATATCCCGTGGCTTGCATACATTAAAAATACCTTAAGCTCCCTGGGCCGCCCTGATTTATTCTGCAAACCGGAATGTATTGTTAAAGATGACCTGGAATGGTTCAAAATGACTTTTATCAAACTGAGAGAAATAGAGCGGGAGAGCAGCGAGCTTGTGAAACCCACTGTGAGGGAGCACTATATTTCTAAGACTACCATGGCCATTGAACCTTATTTAACGGTTGTGTCAATCCCGCTACACCGCTGGTTACTAACCAAACTAAGACTTAACCAGATTCATCTCCTGCTAAATGATTCTAAGGTGTGGGCTAAGCCCGAGGATTTACCCGTCTGCAAATGCGATAGTTATTCTTTGCAGGACACTTTACAATTTATGTTTTTTTGCAGTATTTACGCCTTGCCTAGGAAAAAATATATTATTCCGTTGCTTAAAAACAAGGGGTTTGTCCAAGCCAAACCAACTCTACTTTACTTAAAAAGGCTAGACTCCCCACTAATAATGTTTAGTGTCGCAAATTTCTTGGTAGCTGCTTTTCGCCTTAAAAAACGTACCGGAAACAGACAACATAACATCACTGGCGATAACTTATGAAATTATTGAAAAACTGTTTTACTTTTTAAAACTTGTAAATATTTTAATGGCTCAATTTTAATAGTGACATCTATTCAATGTAACTGTATTCCCCTGATTATGTATTTGTGTCTATGTGCTTTTTATGATTTGTTATGAATCGAAATAAAGTTGTTTTGAACTTGAACTTGTGCAGAATTGCAAATTTTGCAATTTTGCGAGTGCGAGATTGTTGCTGCCCGCCGCATCTACGTGTTCACAATTGCGAACTCTCTCGATGCGTGCTGTGCAAGGTGGCAAGCCGCGATGATGTAATCGCGGTCGCCAAACTCCCGCGGGATCCCGCAGCAAGATCCAAAATGGCGCAGCACACGCAAAATATGGAGAAAAACAACTCTGCAAATGCTGAATGACGGTAAGTGAACGCCGCGCGCCGCAATATTGTATCACCAAGCAAAAAAATCCGCTGCGTGCAAATTTGCGAATTTTCGACAAATTCGCGAGAGTTCGCGGGTTGCAAATTTGCCGAAAATCCGCAAATTCCGCGAGCGGAACGGATTTTACGCCCATGCTTACTAAACACATAGGGAGTAA
>NW_028241881.1:0-16482 GCF_964263255.1 Lissotriton vulgaris
TGGTATGGTGCAGCAAAGACACTAAGCAATTGTGATACATTTTCTCCCTGTGGGCTATTTCATTGGGTGATAAAGTGTACACAGGTACTATAGCAAGGGGTGTTGGGACTATCTGTCCCATGGGCTAGAACACATCCAATAGATATGCAGTTACTAATTTGAGCAACAATAGGTAGAATAGTAACCCCAGTAAGCATATTTTAGACTGATGACATTTGTTCTTTTCCATGTTCATAGTTGTATATTCCCTATGCATACCTATATAACTTTCTATCCTTTTTTTCAATTAGATGTAGTACTATTAACGACACTATAGGCCTGATTATGATGTGGTAAGGAATGGCTCCAAACCTTGGTCAGAGCTGTCCTTACTGCATCATAATCACCAAATTGGTTTCCCTATCAACCAACCCATTACGATGGGGTCGGTAGGAAGGGAAACCAAATTGGTTTTCTGGATGGCTACCAATGGGCTTGTCAGCCATCCAGAAACCCTGCAGTAATCCCCCGGCTTGGTCTTTTCGGCTGTGGAATTATGATGGCAGTGCCCACTGCCTTTTTGTTCTCCTGCTGATCCCCGCATCCATGGGATGAACTGCACCTTAGTATTTTGCTATGAGAGTATGCATTCCATTTGGAATGCATGCTCCTATAGCAAAGTATAGAAATGCTGGTCGCACCCTAATTCAATGGCTGTAACTGGTGACAGGATGTTGTTCGGTTACAGTTACAAATCAATTTCGGACACACTCTGGTTCCTCCAACATCGAATTCTGGCCCTATGTTCTGAATTATCTCTGTAAATCCGCACAATTATACAAACTAAAAAACTAAAGCATAAACACAGATACGGTGAAGCTATAAAACACAATGTACTGGGAGCAGTAATTTTTTTAATATATCAGAGGGCCTTTGAGGACCCCTTGGTACTGCTTCTCGCCTCCCAAAGATATTTATGACATTTCTGTGAGGGACAACCCTTTGGACATGCATTTCACCCACTAGAGCAGCCACACTTATATTGCAGAAGTGTCCACTGCACCTCAACACAAAGGTAGTCCTTTAAAATTGTCAGTCTTGTCCACCTGGGAAAAGTTGTTTGCTGGATGCTGCAGCAGGATGGGTGCTCATTTTTTATTTATTTTTATTTTAAAGTTTTATAGAGCACGAACCAGACCCGTGAGGGTATCAGAGCACTTTACAGCTTTGAGGGTGGTATACAAAGCGTTAGAAAGGGAGGGAAACAATTGGGTAAGATGGGGGATACATAATGCAAGAAAAAGCATGCAGTCTAACGTCCCTGCTACAAGAGGGATAAAAAGTTAACAATAGGTAGGAATGCCCAGGACTGCAGTATTAGGTATCCTCCATAGAGCAAGGTATTTGCCCAGTGAGAAGGTTTTGGTTTCCCTTTTAAAGGGTGCCAAGGACAGAAGTCTTCTAATGGCGAGTGAAAGGAAGTTCCAGATTCTTGGAGCCGCCCCAGGGAAGGCCCGATTGTAGGTTTTTTTCTTCCAGAAGCGGTCTGGTCGCAGCAATAAGTCTTTTGCATATCGGGAGATTCTGATTCTGTCTCCTCATGATATCACGAGTTTATGGGTGAGAAAAGCAGGGGATTTGGAGTATAGAGCTTTGTGAGTAATGCAGGCCAGTTTATATTAGATGTTGGCCTCTAGGGGAAGCCAGTTCAGAGTTTTGAGGTGGGGAGAAATGTGGTCAAATTTCCTTGAGCCGCTAGGAGTCAGGCGGTGGTGTTGAGGCAGGCTTTCAGTGGGGCCTGAGAGTTTTTGGGTAGCCTTGCGAGGGTGGAGCATCCATATTCTAGTCTTGAAATGAATAGAGCCTGGATTGCTGTTTTGAGGTTGGAAACCTCAAGCAAGGGCTTTAGATTTCTTAGGTAGCTCAGGTGGGACCTGCCCAACTTGGCTATCGAGTTTATATGGCCGCGCATGTTCAGGGTGCTGTCAACAATGGTAGAAGATAGGTCTAGGAGGATTAGGAGACAGGTTTTGCCTTGATCAAGGGCTTGGAGGGCATCATGCACGATGTGAAGGAGGGTTGTTTCCGTGGTGTGTACAGGTATAACACCAGATTGGAAGTCATCTAGCAGGTGGAAGTTATTAAGATGAAGGCTCAGCTGCTGTTGTACACATTTTTCTAGAACTTTGGCAAGGAATGGGATATTGTATATGGGTCTGTAATTCTTAGCGGAAGCCGGGTCCAAGGTATTTTTTTTAGGATAGGGACAACTTGGCCAGCCTTGAGTGAGTCATGGATTGAGCCCTGTTGGAGGGAGGCGTTGATTATTGAGGTCCAGGAGGGAATGAAAGCCTGCGAGGCCGCTGCTAGGCAGTTAGAAGGGAGCGGATCATTGAAGTGGTTGTTTGGGTTTAAGGAGGCGAGAATTTTCGAGATAGAGTGTTCGTCAAAGAATTTAAAGTTGGACCAGTGCGCCAGATTTTTGGGTGATGTTTGGGGAGATAGCTCTTGGAGAGGAGGTGGAGTTGGTAGATTTTGATTTTAGCGGTGAGTTGCGGATTTAAGTTCATTTCCTAGGGCAAAGATTTTGTTGCAGAAGAAGGAAGAAAATTCCTCGCTTGATAATAAGGGTTTGGGTGTTATCTTGGGGGTTTTCACAAGTGTGTTGGATTGGTGTTCGACCAAGTCGAACAGCTTGCGCCATGGTTTTTGGCACTTTCTTGTTCGCTTTTGAAGAATTCTTTTTTTGAGTTGAGTATTTTCCTATTATAAGCATTTCTGGCCTGGCTGAGAAGTATTAGAGGGGCTGCTGATGGCTGTTATTTCCAGTTTTGTTCAGTCTGTCGAAGGGATATTCTTTCCTTTGTTGAGAAATCCGCTGAACCAGGGATTCCTTTCCTTGATCTGTGTTCTTTTTAATTTCAGTGGTGCCAGGTCATCGAGAATGTCGGATATGGTTGACGAATAGTGATCCACTATGTTGTCGACCGAGGTGCACTGAGGGGGAAGGTTGGTCTTACAATGTGTTGCTAGTTTTCCATGATCCAGATTCTTGGTGTCTCCATCCTTTTGTTTGGGAATCACGGGTTGAGGTGTCCATGCCTTGTGAGAGCTGGGCAGGAGGAAGGTGATGGCGTGTTGGTCTGACCAATCACATGGGCCAATAGAGATAATTGTGACCGCTGATTACTTAGCAATGATCCAGTCAAGGGTGACGCCTTTCGAGTGAGTGGGGTGAGAACAGGCTTTGGTAAGGAATGGGTCGGCCATGAAGTCTCTGATGGCATTGACCTGAGGGTCCTTGGGATCGTTCCAGTGTAAGTTGAAGTCGCCAAGGAAAATGTCATTAGTGTTTGGAGAGACCTTGGCTGTGATGATTTCCAGGAGAAAGGTCCATGTAGGTGTCATTCCTGCCTGGGGGGTGGTAAAATATATGAAGTTTGCACAGTTGAGAGGTGTTGTTGGAGCCGGAGAGTGCAAGGTATTCACAGGGACTACCAGCAGTTCCGTAACCAGGAGGTTAGAGCCGTAGATGCAGGCAATGCCACCCCCTTTTTTTTTAGTGCCTGTCCATCTTTACGATGTTGTAATTGGGTTGGGCCAAAGAGGTCTAAGGAGGGCGAATAGGATTCCTTGAGCCAAGATTCCTTCATGATCGCTAAGTCCGATTTATGTCTCAGGATGAGGTCAGCGACATCAGATTCATGCTTTACTGGTGATCGACAGTTTATTAGGAGGCCAGTTAAGGAAGGGTAAGAGTGAGTGTTAGATGCAGAGATGGGAACACTAGCTAGGTTGCTATTGACCACTCCTCTGACCCGGAGGGTGGCTGATCTGTTGGGGTTGGTTGCCACCGAGCAGATAGGGTGTTCTTCCCTCTGGATTGAGGGGCATGGGGTTGTCTAGGTGGACTCGTGGCTAATGAGGAGGTCAGCCACTTCTTTTTCCGTGAGGTCTGGTGAGATAAGTGTGCCAGGGGTGGGTTGGAAGGTATGGAGGAGTGCAATGATTTCTTGCTCCTAGTGACAGGAGGACTTGCAAATACCTCCTGGATCAGTTCATCAACTTATTGCTGCAGTGGCATGGGCACCTGGAGTGACAGGAGGACTCCCAAATACCTCCTGGATCAGTTCATCTACCTAATGCTGCAGTGGCACACTTTTTGCTATACAGCGTTATTTAGACTAACCACTAACTGATGAATGTCCTTACCCTTTATGTAAATAAACCATCACCATTGGTTGTGGCGTGAAATATTCCCTAGTTGAATGTTCTCCTTCTGTATTCTATCCAAAGCTTCTTGTAAATCTATGCTGTTAAATTCTTGCATCATTTGAAATTCTAGTTGGTCAAATACTTCCTGAAGGTATGTAGGCATGTCTTCCTCACATGTATTCTCTGCCATCTGGCAAGGACTGGAAAACATTTTAACTGAGTTCATAACCTACCCTATGGTCAATACCTTAGGTTGAGGAGGAATTGCAGTAAATTGAATGATTACAGAGACCAATCCTCTGACCTCACTAAGAAACTTTCCAACCATGGCTATCCAGACCATATCCTGAATAAGTGTCAAAAGCATGCTAGAAACCAGTCAAGGAAGGGTCTCAAAATATCTGTTAGATAATATCTAGCAGTAAAACTCTGTCTATTTCCTGCAGGAAATCATTCACTGGATTTACTGCCATTTCAGCACATTCTTCTTTGTGGACCTTAAGTTGTATCTTGTGCTGCTGACCCTGGTCTTTGCTTGATGCTGTCTCAGGCGGTACCCTCTTGATGTGGCTGTTGTGGATCCAGGATTTGCGAATGGTGCACTTTACTGTTGTCTGTGCAGCTATCAGGACTTGCTCCAGACCCTTTAAGCAAGCTTGGAGACAGTTAGACCTCTGTAAAGACTGTATTAACACCCAGTCTCCTGGCCAATATTTGTGCCCCTTGACCTGCAGTGGTTCTGGAAGGGTCCTCTTCACCTGCTGGTTGATAGAAGGAAGAGCATGTGTAATTGACATGCAATAATAATTCATCAATTCATTGGTCATTATTAGCAGAGATTTCTCTATTGCCCTCCCCATGCAACCTTTGACAGCCCAGTGACAATTTCAGGTTCACTTGTTTTGTCTTAGCATCTGGCACTGTCCCAGCTGCCTTTGGATGATAGGCACAGTGAAGTTTATGCTGTATTTGCAGAGCTTTGCATGTAAACTTTATTATGTCTTAGTCTTCTTTATATTTTAGTGCCAGCTAGGCACTTTGCAAAAAAAGGGTCAGTTTTCACTGTAAAAAAAATGAGGTATGTCCATGTTGCGTTTTGGCCCATTTCCTGTCACAGGCACTAGCCCTACCCACACAAGTGTGGTACCAATTTTATCAAGAGACTCTGGGGAATGTGGGGCGTGTAACATGTTGTGGATCCATGCAAATTCCAGAACTTTCCATCACAGAAATGTGGGGAAAACGTCTTTTCTTTTTACAAAGTTTGAGGTTTAAAAGGATACTGGGCAACAGAACCTAGTAAAAGTCACACAAGGCAATTCATCCTAGATTGCCCAGGGTGTCTAGTTTTCAGAAATCTATAGGTTTGATAGGTTCCCCTAGGTGCTGGTTGAGCTAGTGTCCACAAAGCTGAGCACTTTGCAAAAAAAGGGTGTGTCTATGTTGCATGTTCGCCCATTTTCTGTCGCAAGGACTGTGCCTACCCACACAAGTGAGGTACCATTTGTATCGGGAGTCTTAGGGGAACACAGACTTTTAGAGTAACTGTTATCACCTATTAAATTTGTATGCATTTCTGACTTCCAAATTTAAGATACTGTGTAAAAAAGAATTCACTTTGAAAAATGTCCTATATTTCACATGCTGGTATGTGTGTCCACAATTTGGAAGATGTGCGGATAACTACTTCTAATAAACTACATATTTTATTCCCATTTCAGAAATACATTAGTGTCCTTGATGCCTGTTTGCTATATACCCGGTACACAATGAAAAACAATTGCTAGACGCAGCTCAGTTATCTGCTCTGGGTTCCTCGGGTTCTTGTTGAACCTACAAGTCCCATATACCACCACAACTAGAAGAGTCCATTAGATGTTACAGTATATTTCTTTAAAAGATCTATCATACTTAAAAGAAGCTACTGGTGAAAAAGTTTGCACAAATGGCTGTCTTTTCAATATTTCTTACTTTCAACTGTTAGTTTCCATAATAAAACCTTGAAAGATCTACACAAATGACCAATTGCTGAATTCAACAAGTTGTCAACTTTTCAGAAATGTTTAGCTTTCACACCCATTTCTACCACTAACTGGAAGCTTCTGTTGGACCAGTTGGCCTTACGGAGGTCTCCCCCTACCTTTTTCCTCTTTTGCCTCCCCCATTGACTGTACATTTTTGTTGGACTTAGGATTTGGGCACTTTACCACTACTGATCAGTGCTGAGGTGTGGGTGCACACTCCTAAAAACATGATGACATTGGCATACCTGTCGCAGTCCTCCGGCAACGCAGTGAGGCCTACCTCTCCAAAGGGCAGCATTGGGCATTCAATTGTATCCCTTTTAGTAGTAACTTCTGAACGCTGAGTATTAGATCTGTCATGTTTTGTATGGTTGGAATGGTAGTGAGGAAACCTTTCTATTACTGTATTGGGTTCTGATATTACTGTCTCAGAAATGCCACTTTTAGAACGTAGCAAAACCAAAGGGGATGATGGACATAATATTGAACATTGCAAGTTCTCACCCCCAGTCAACTGATGTGGGTTAAATCCATCATCATTCTTTAGTTCACTCTGCCACCCCAGTTCAGACATGGTGATATGCAAATCAGTCTGACCCTGTGCCTCATGGTAACAGTCCAGCCCGAACTGCCAAGCCATGTCTTCCCTGGACCAGAAACAAGCATCCTGGGACCTGTTTCTGGCTAATCAGCCATCATCAGCCAGGGTAGCTTGAATCCAGTGGCAAAGTGAGCAAGCGACCCACACTGCCCTGCTGTCTGCTGCTTGCTGATTTTTATCCTGCCAGGGAGAAATGAAGGACATCCTCAGAGTGGGCCCGCTTCACAGAATGAACTTAAGACTCAATCCTAAAGTTACTACTTTTTGTTATTCACAGAATGCACTTACTACTTTTGGCATTCACAGAATGAACTTACTACTTTTGGTATTCACAGAAGTTAGGATTTTATCTTAAGTCTGTCTTAATTTTGTCTTAAGACAAACGTAAGACAAAATCCTAACTACTGTGAATACCAAAAGTAGTAAGTTCATTCTGTGAATGCCAAAAGTAGTAAGTGCATTCTATTAAAACCAAAATAGTAGTAAGTTTAGGATTGTGTCTTAAGTTCATTCTGTGAATCGGACCCAGTGTCTCCAAGGCTTGCTGGCTGCCCCCTTTCCTCCACATAGTACCAGGGACCACAAAATCTATGGGCCCGATTCACAGAACAAACTAAAGACAAAAACCTAAACTTACTAATTTTGGTATTCACAGAAGTTAGGATTTTGTCTTAAGTTTGTCTTAGGACAAAATCCTTACTTAAGTCTGTCTTAAGACTGTCTCAAGTCTGTTTTGAGACAAACTTAATACAAAATCCTAACTTCTGTAAATACCAAAAGTGGTAAGTTTAGGATTTTGTCTCAAGTTAGTTCTGTGAATCAGCCCCTATGTGATCTGCGTGTTCACAGCCACTGCACCATTCGACCTTTGCCACCACTACACTTCATAAGAGAGTGCGACGGAGCAATAACTAGCACTGCTCAAAAGTGAGCATGGGTTTTGTGTCCTGGGCATCTGCACGCTCCCATGAATGTCCCATCACTTGTGCCTGGGAATAACACAGCAACTGGCACTCAAGATGTTTGTGCCGATCAGACCTGCTGCCGCTACTCCTGTGGGGCTTGCGTTCATTCAAAGGAAGCTCTGAAGGCAAACTGGACCCATCACCTGGGCAACCATTCCACCATGAACCGGACAGCACCTCAGGAACATCCCACTGCAGGGCCCTTTTTGCCCAAGCATTGCCCGGAAACGCTGGGCTGCAACGGGACACACCACAGAGCAGCCGCAGGAACTTGTCAAAGGTACGGTGCCTGCTGGGCTTGTGTGGTTTTGTCTGCTGGTCTCGCAGGGCCTAAGATATGTTTGGGGCCTTATCCAGGTAACTCTTTTTTGTGTTTTCATCTCCCAAGACTGCTACACATATAAGCAAAAACAAGCTATCGGGGGAAGAAGCCAATCATTGTATGGACTCTGAAACTACCATGGGGAGAGGAGTTGGCCTAACGGCTGGGGCACTGGGTTTGAGTCTCGGCATTGACGCTGAACATTCTGTGATTCTGGGCAAATCACTTAATCTCCCTATATATAAGTTTCAGGGCTGTTATAGTTAGCTGGACATTTCACTCGTATAACTCGTGAGCCCGCAATGCCCTGCTGATGATGTCACATATTACATCAATGATGACATGGTCACTGACATCACTGATGACATCACTGATGACATCTCAAATGACATCACTGATGACATCATCCAGTGAATGTGGTTTGGTTTGTTATTTAAATATGTATTATATACATAGCAATCTGCATTGAAGAATGAGTGGATATATAAATATCTGGATGGAGGATTTAGTAGCAGTGTGATTGAATGTTTACTTGACTAATTTATAGTGTCGCACTACATATTTTGGATAGTGACTAAACTGTGTGAATATTTGTATTACTTTGTCAGTTGTCGTGTAAACTGCTGTACCAGTTAGTTACAAGGTACATGAAAGTCTATATTAGTCAAAATAATCTACAGTTGCGTCAGTTTTAGCCCAAAGTACCTGGAGATACGAAAAAAGTTCCTAGCAGCACTGCAGCATTGAAAAACAAGCAATGCATCACTCCTGAGACCCTGAGAGGTGATGCAACAAGATCGCTGCACGCAGCGGGCGTGTTGCTATGAAATTGATCTGTATGGGGAGTGATGCAATACCTTGCGTGGATTCCGGGGTGCAGGTTCTCCGGTAGAAGCGTCTCGCACAGGCACGATGCAACAATCTTTAGTGCAGCAGCGATGCGCGCCGCAGCGTTGATCTTCTGTCATGGCCCCTCGCTGCATTGACAGCGACGTGATGCGGTCCGCAAACAAGCGCTGTGACAATTCTTCACAGCCACAACAGCACAATAGTGAGGAGTAAAGTAAATCACGTGCAGCCAGTATTGCAGGGAGCAGGGAGCAAGGAGCAAGGAGCACGGCTGAGGCGAGGCTGCAAGGAACCGAGCGGTGCCGGGATAAGTGGAGGAAGCCGCCACCCCCACCCCGAAGCCTGAGCTGAGCTTAGCCTGAGCCTGAGCCAAGCTGAGCCAAGCGGAGCCCCAAACGGAACCAGAGCAGCACCCGGCAACGGGAGCCTGGAACTCGGCACTTGGAACTCGACGCCTCAGAGCAGCAGCTCGGAGCAGCAGCAAGAGCAGCAAGAGGAGCAGTGGGGGGCGAACGGCGAGCAGTGAGCGCTAAGCGTGGTGAGCGCAGGCAGGTGAGTTTGCTCATGGTTCCCTGCCTGCGGCCCGTTGCCCCAGCTCAGCCTGCTCAGCCCGCTCTGCCGCTTTGCTCCATCTCACGGGCACCCGGCTCGGCATCTGATATCTACCGCGCCTTGGGGGAGAAAGAGGAGAAAGAGGAGAAGTGAGCGGCGGCGACGGTGAGCGTTAGCGGGCGAGTTTGCTCGTGGTTCTCTGCCCCACCTGTGCCACCTGCGCCTTCCTTTTGGCCCCGCTGTTCTGGATCAGACTGGTGTGCCGGAAAAGCCGCACACCGAAGAGGACAGTGCTTGTTCTTGTACTTTTTCCCTCTCTCCCTTCTGTTCCTGTCCCTGCCTGCCACCTAAAAATACCACTCCCAAAGGCATACAATCAAAGCTCAATCAAGGATCTATAAAGGAACCAAAAAACCAAAACAACGATCACTAGTTAAACAAAACAAACGCCCGGGCCTCCCCTCTCCATTGGCCTCCTCCCTCGCTCCCCTCTCCCCACGGAAAATCAGGAGACAGGGGCAAGAGAGGGGTTGTAGAGCTAGGCAGGGTTGAGGGGGACCCGAAAAAAAAAGTGGCTGCAGCGGTGTGCAGTGTCACACAAGCACTCCAGAGAACCCCAGAGAAGGAGGCCACCAGAAGCTCTGGGAGCTTAAGACAGCGACTGTGGTAGCTAGTAACTAGCCTTGAGCAAGCTTCAAGCAGGTGGCTGCGTGTCCCGCGGAGTCTCTCCCACAGAATGTCTCATCAAAGCACCACTGCCCCACGGATTGGTGAACATAAGGCTAGGCTGCACTGTGTTGCGCTGCTTAGCATGAGATAAACTCACAGGGGCTTGATTGGCGCTACCAGCACGACCTACTTGCAGCCTTTTAATCTTGCAAGATATACAAGCGATAATAAGAAAAACTCCTACTAACCCCAAGGTATTTCTCAAGGCAACAGAGAGGGTGAATACCAGGGAGATAAAGGACAAAGGACATAGAAAATGATCAAAATAAGAAATAAGAAAAAGAAAGGAAAGCAGCGAAATGAGGTATGGGAAGCCAAGAAACTACACGGCACCAACAAACTCCCCCAAAAGACTAAGGAAAGCAGAGAATAATTCTAAAAGGGACCTAACGGATGTTTGCAACGTGGGAAACGTGGACGAGAACGGGAATTACAAGGGAAAGAATGGAGACGAGGAGGGAGTATTCCCCCTGATTTCCCCCCTCCACATTAGCCATGGGGACTCCAAAGTGCGTGAGTGCTCACATAGCCCATTTGGGAGCAAATCGGGCTTCCAACCAAAGATTTTCACAACATTTTCATTCATCAAAGATCCCAGCTAGGCCCTCTATATAAATAGAGCCAACACAAGAAATTTACCATCACCACTCCAAACAACAAAAACAAATGGGACACCCCCCTCAAAACAAGAACCTCCGGCAAAGGAGGAAAAGACCAAAGCCGACCTCAAAAAAAGGGAACACAGCGCAGTGGAGGGTGGATTGGCAACCAGAGGAGAAGTGAGTAGTAAGGGGCCACCGGGAGACCAACTAGCACAGGCTCAGACCTGGGAGAAAGACATGACTGGGGAGACCCAAGCACAAAAACAAAACCCTAAATGGAATCGTTGAAGTCCACATTGAGGAATATACAATAGTGGACTAGAAGGCGACCCCAAATTTTAACACCTCACCAATAGCCAGCAAGGAAAGGAGCCCCACAACCTCCACAAACATAACAAGAGTCCAGGGTCTTTGCGCATCTCAATCCAATATCCCAGTACGTGGGAAACATGACAAATCGGAGAAGCAAGAGGAGGGCGCAGGGCAAGGGCGCCCCTCTAAACCGACTGATACAGAACTTCCAGGCCAATCTTCAGTACCCACCATACAATCCAACAGAGCACTTACACCAATAAGGATAACGTACCTTGAAACCTCGTACCTCACCCCGGAAGAGTGGGAAGAACTGGTAGCATCTTACCCCACGGCCTCTAAGAGAGATTTACCAGAAGAAACCATCAGCGTGAACCCGGGGACGGAATCACCAAACGCAAAGGAAGACATCTGGGTTTTCCTTATGCACACAATGCAACTATCGGTAAACGCTATTCAATACCAGTTGGATAAGATGGACTTACAACTCTCTGTCCTCAACTCCCTGTCGATATTCGTTGCAAATATTGACGGTAAGCTAGCAGAGTTGAACAGCATGGTAAAAAGGGTGCAAGCCGAAACCCAACTAATACAATCCAATTGCTCCTGTATCTCAATTGTAGATAAACTGGCAACATTACCAACAGCAAAAGACAACCTCCTCTCTGACATCAGGGATGCAGTAAAAAACTACCGGCCTAGTAACTCTGTCAACAATAGACACAAAACGGCATTGCCCATGCAAACCGGACCACCACCACCGCACCAGGAGAAGCAAAAGACAACCCTAGACCTGCTCCCGTCCTTGGGAAAAGCAAACAAAAAGAATTCACCGGCTAATAACAGACAAATACATAAAGGACTCCAAACCCCTCTAACAGAGAGCATAGCGCAACCTAAAAAACCTGCCAAAAAGACGGAGTGTCCGCACATTACCAACAAGGAAAAATGGGAAAAAAACAGAAAAGGAAGGGAAGAAACCAAAATAAAACACCAGCAGTAATAGCATGGTGCAAGGGCTCTACTAGTGAGAAAGTAACAGCCCACATATCACAAGATAGATCGACTGAGATGAGCGATGCAACAGACTCTGAGTGTAATACCCCCCCAAAAAAAATCAAAAAGGAGAAATAAAACCTGACGGAAATCCGCACCAGAAAGAAGGCCTGCAGACAGCCCTCCCTCCAAAAGTGAGAAAGTGACACCCAACCTACCACAAGTAAGGCAGAAGGCCAAAAGAGATAACACCGATAACACCGAAAGGGGGCATAACTCACAAGAAGCCACAAATCCAACTGATAGGGGGCATAATCTACAGGAAGCCACAAACTCAACTGATAAGGAAAACAATGAAAGTACCCCATTCCAAGACCGAGGGTATTCCAAAAACCCTCCCCAGATGAAGGAAGATATACAACCTGGAGTAAACCCCGAACTGTGCGCAATAACTTCAGCAAGTACCCCCAGACTAGAACTGATGAAAAGTAGTAAAATGATTGACAAACGATACACAGTAGGAACGGAGGAACATTAAGGCCAAGTGAAGGATCCAATCGACAACGTTGAGAACAGTCGGACACAGGAAATGGGGCAAACTGGTACGACCACAATAACGTTTCACCCAGAGTATCAATCAAGGGGCCCAATGGACATCCTAAACAGGGGGAACATCCTACGACTACAGAAAACCATAGATAGCTTTAAAAATAAATCATCAAGTGACCTGGAATCGGTAGAATTTACAGAACCGTCTGGAATACTTGGAGTAGAATAAACAAAAACAGTATGGGCCACAGCAGAATTCCCGGAGAGACAACTAAAAGAAAAAGCAAGGTTCGACTCTTGGGGAATAAAACTACAACCTTTCTCTGAACCAAGATACCCCAATCCTCTACTACTCGTCAGCCAACAAAGGATAAGAGTAAATGAACAACCACATCAAAACACAGTGTTAAGAGGGGCACGAAGCAAAACACCTGATAACCTAGTCCATTGAGAACAGCCCTACAAGAGAACATCCGATATCGACCATCTGCCCATTTATAATTGGAGCTGGCTATCAAGGACTATAAATACAAAAGAGATAAACCTATGACAAAGCAATGTAAAAACAGCAAAAACACTGTCAGCTTATGCTCTTGGAACATCAATGGCATAGGAGACAAGTTCTCAGACACAGAAATAAAAATCTATCTGCAAAGATTCGCCATCATCTCACTGCAAGAAACATGGTCTGATTCCCCTCCAGCACTGTCAGGATTCAATCTGAACTTTCTATCGCCTACGCAGAGCTCACCGTTTGGACACACGAAAGGAGGTCTTGCAATATATAGTGCAATACAACTGATTGCTAAAGCAGTAACACTGGCTCATAAGCTATTCCCTCCAAATGCAATGTAAGTCCTGCGACTGTCACTCCGCAAACAGAACAAAAAATAAGTCATAATCCTAATAAACCTCTACTTGCATCCCGGGGAGAAAATCAAGGGAGCACAACAGCTGAAGGAAGAACTTGTAAAATTAATAAAATCTGAGAACACGAACAGCATAATCATCACAGAGAACTTTAACTTAAATATGCTCAGCACCTCGGGCCCCGAAAGCACCGACGAGGAGGATCTGTTTGCCTGGGAGCAAAATCATCAAGACCGCACCTCGGGAGGCAGAAGTACGAAAACAGCCAGGAGTCCGCTAGCCAAATTAGAAGAGCTGGGCTTTAGGGCACTTAACGTCAGATTTCCCGGATATCGACCACAATCTGCAACATTTCACAGCACAACGGCAAGCTCCACAATCGATTTCACTTTCTTCTCTCGCAGCCTGTATGATAGGGTAAAAGATTTTCACATCCGCACAACGGTCCACAGCGATCACCTCCCCCAGGAAACCATGATATATGCACCTGCAATATCAAGCCCCCCAGGCGTTAGCAAACTAGGCGTGGACTTTACAACAAAGATGGATAAAGTGCAAAACCAATGACCCAAAAAACCTCCTATTACAAGCGAAACAATCTCTAGAAGAGGCACAATTTGCATCCCCAAACTTAATCACACGCTGGGAGGCATTCATAAAAAATCTGAGAGATAAAGCCGAAAGAAACAGATATACAAAGCCAGATGGAAAGGGCAACGCCGTGAAACATAAGAGCCACTACAATTTTAGAAATGACACCCGGCTAAAAAGGCTGAAGACGCATTTTAAAAACACTCTGCGAAGAGTAAAAACAGATCCTACCACGTGCCAAGCTCTGAGACAGCTAAAAGGCAGCCGGAGGAAACTAATATGGCAGCTATAAAAAGATGCAGACGAGGCCTTTTGGGGAAAACTTCTACACGACGTGAAAACAAACAGCAGCGCACAGTTCTGGCAAATGATTAATAGCCTGATTAGTGAGCGAAGCCAGGGGATTGAATCTCATGTGATGGAAGATGCTTGGACAACTTTGCTCTGCACACACTTTAACGATCCCCATGAACCGTGGAAAGAACCTTGTAATGCTAAAATCAGCTGTAAAGAACAGAAGCCCTCGTACCAAGAAACCCTGGTAAGTGACGAGGAACTATCAATAACGAACTCACGTATACGTAATAGGATCTCAAAAGGGAAAAGAGAGGGAGCCCCTGGCCCAAATGGCATACCACCAATCGCATTCAAACAAGAGCCAGATTACTGGGCCGCTGTCCTTAAACAAACGTTTGAAAAAATATGGCAGGCTTCAATAATCCCACACTCATGGATGGGAGAAATGATCTCCCCAATATTAAAAAAGGAGACCGAAATGACCCAAGAAGCTTCTTGACAACGAGGCAAAATACTATGCTGGCCTCTTACTCCATGAGCTAATATCATGGGCGGACAAAAAATTAGCAATACCACTTTATCAAACTGGTTTCAGGAAAAATATGGGGATGACCACCAACATACTGGCCCTATCACTTCTGATTGACACAGCGCTAGAGGCAAAACAATCTCTATATCTGTGTTTTTTTGACTACAGTTCCGCCTTCGACCATGTAAATAGAAATCTCCTGTGGCAAAAACTAAAGAGAATGCAAATCCCTCTAGCACTGCTGAACCAACTAATTATTTTGCACAGCGATACTTGGGTCCAGGTTAAATTAGGAGCAGGGGACTTCCTAAGCAAGAAAATCCCAACTAGCGCACGAGTAAAGCAAGGATGCATGTTAGCGGCAACTCTATTCAATCTTTTTATGGCCAAATTATCAACCACAATAAAAGAAAACAACTCTCACGCACCTAAACTAGGGGGCTTTCAGCTGTCCAACTTATTTTATGTGGATGAACTGGTGCTAATTAGCCGGACCCCGATAGGCCTACAACGGCTCCTTGACATCACAGCGTAATACTCTAAATTAAATAAACTCAGCATCAACTATGACAAAACAAAAGTCATGTGCCTTAACCATTGCAAAAAGAAATTAACAAATAGCTGGTTTACGGATGAAAAGAAATTGGATGTTACAAACAAATATCGTTATCTGGGAGTAACCATAGATCTCAGGGGCAGGTATATACCGCAAAGAGAGGGCTAATGACAGCTGTATCTTTAAGAAATTTGAAAAATAAAAATTGCTGGGCCAAATCTCTCCCCACTAATAAAGTTGATCCAAGCCAAACTGATCCCATCCATTACCTATGGATGTGAAGCAATGAGAGGTAGGGACGCCGAAACAGTACACGGAACAATAACAAGAGAGATGCACATGATTCTTGGCCTCCCGTGGTACACCTCACCTACGCAAATCTGAATTGAATTTGAGATGGTAAAAGAAGAGCTGGCACGCAAGGGAGTTCACCTCAAAACTTGGTACAAAATCAGTAGGGGAGAGGCAAATACCCTTAACGCACTACTCTGGAAAGATAATAGCCCAGCAAGGATTTTTCTGTAGGATGCAATAAAGCAACTGGGGGCGCAACAACTGTTGGATCTACAAGGGAACTTGGCAGGCTTTAAAAAAGCAGTAAACAACGTTGTCAGGAAAGAATCTCTCCTACAGGACAAAGCCTCACTGACGGAGTGAGCACAAGGCTGGCTAACTGTACAAACCTACAACAAACTTGTACCACAAACTTATCTTTTGACCAGCTTCACCAAAAAAAACAAAAGAGTTATTCCTAAAATACCGGATAGGAGTTTTGCCCTCCGCAGACCATACGGCCCCTTGGCTGCGTCCTCCAAAACCAGCAAAATGCCACTTGTGCGGGAATGACGAGGAAAACATCACACACCTCATTACTAACTGACTATTCAATAATGTCACTATAAAAAATAGATATCCACTTCCATTAATTCCAACATTAATTGAAT